>NC_081314.1:83596498-83899528 GCF_026419965.1 Kogia breviceps | reverse complement strand
GACCTCCTAAGCCCGAGCCTCAGCTCCCAGCCCCTGCCTGTCCCGGCGGGTGAGCAGACAAGCCTCTCGGGCTGGTGAGTGCCAGTTGGCACCGATCCTCTGTGCGGGAATCTCTTCGCTTTGCCCTCTGCACCCCTGTGGCTGTGCTCTCCTCCGTGGCTCTGAAGCTTCCCCCCCACCAACCCCCACCCCCCCATCTCCACCAGTGAAGGGGCTTCCTAGTGTGTGGAAACTTTTCCTCCTTCACGGCTGCCTCCCAGAGGTGCAGGTCCCATCCCTATCCTTTTGTCTCTGTTTTTTCTTCTTTTCTTTTCCCCTACCCAGGTATGTGGGGGAGTTTCTTGCCTTTTGGGAAGTCCAAGGTCTTCTGCCAGCGTTCAGTAGGTGTTCTGTAGGAGTTGTCCTATATGTAAATGTATTTCCTATGTATTTGTGGGGAGGAAGGTGATCCCCACATCTTACTCCTCCACCATCTTGAAGGTCTCTCTGGATTTTCTTTTCTGAAGGAATTAGATTCTCTGCATTGCCCTTTATATCCATTCCTGGGATTTAGACTCTAAGTCCTAACATAGACTCATTCTGGCCATCTGAGTACTAACCTGTGACTGTGATCTCTGTGCTCCAGTTCTCTGTCACAGAGTCAAGCCTTTAAGTCCAGGGTCATAGTGGGCTAATGTCTTCTTTTGGTTAAGTACGAGGTGAAGCCCTTTTGTTTGAACATGCTTGGAAGTGTACCAATATCAGGGGTGGAGGTGATGGTAATTGTTAAGATCCAGAGGATGGATCCAGAACTAAATTGCCTCACACAAGCATTTTCTCAGTATGAAGTCAACTTTGATCAGCGCTTTTCTACCAGGTTCAAAAATGGGAGGCTGGCAGCTTTTCCTTTCAGGAAAAGCTTTTCCTCCCAGCTGACCTACCTGGGAGGTCTAATGAATGATCCTGAGAATCCTTCCCTGCATTTATGTGCCTGTGTGCAGGTATATTGTGTATGTAGGAGGGTGGAAAAGAGGCAAGACAGGGTGGGCCTTTATGTTTAGTTGGTGGGTGGAGAAGCCCCAGCATGCTGTTTATGTCACATTTCACATCTCTTTAACAGGCTATAACTTTAGTAAATTTATGGATAATTTCTTTGCTGCTTTTTCCACTGAGACTCATTAAGCTATACAATTATGGCAGTGATATGGAGACCTCTCTCCATGTCTCCTACATTAGTCTAGTTCCTTCAAGACTGACACAGTCTTCTTCCTCCTTCCCCCACCCCAGCAGTTAAGAACAAAAACACCTAAAAAGCAAAAAACTAATTGAAAGTCTGTGACAGTGGCTGCTTTTGCCTCCTAAACTACTATTTCTCAAAGAGTGCATTGGGCCACTTTGGGGATTCTTAAACATGTTCTCACAGTGTTTTGAGCAACAGATATCTGCATTTCAGTATCTGTTTCATTATACCACCTCCCTATCTCCCAAAGTGCACTCGGTAAATCCTTTTTAAACTTGCTTTTCTCCAATAAGTGCTACTTTCCCTCTGCTGCAAATCCTCCCTTGATGTTCTTCCCTCCTGTGTCTTGTGTCCTCTTCTCCACAATCATCACTTCAGGAACAAGCCTCTTAAGCCTACTTCCTATGGTGGACGTGGGTGGTTTTCATTTGTTCTCCCACAGTTTGCATTTCTCCCCCACTCTCCATCCATATGATTCAGCTGGGATTGATGCCAGTCATAGTGATTGATTCAGAGAGGAGCATATGATCCAGGCCAGATAATGAGAGTTAATTCAGGACTTTTGTTGAAATGAGAAAAAGGTACTGCCTTTTTCTACTTGGGTTACTTAACTGGTAGGGCATAACTGGTAGCTGCTGGGGCAATCTTTGTCACCATTTGAGGACAACCTGCCTGAAAATGAAACCAGCACAGAGGAAGGCAGACACTGGAGATGGAGAGAGCGATTTCCAACCACAACACTTGAGCACCTGAATCCTGCCATACTTGAAGCCATTTTTACCCTTGTAATTATTTCTATTATGTGGGTCAATATATTTAATTTTATTCTTACACCAGTTTGAGTTGGGTTTCTGTCTCTTGCAATTGACAAAGTCTTCACTTATTAGACAATGCCTATCAGCCCACTGATATCTCCACTTCATCTTTACTCTGTCTTTCCCTCTGGGCTCTATTCAGTTGGAGATAGTCTCACCTATATCCTAACTACCCTCAACTCTTCCCACTGATCCACATTTCTATTATAATCCCATATATACATTTATCTAGGGCTTTGTAGTCTACCAAGTGGCTTTCCTATCTCATTTGATTCACATAAAGCACTGAGGAAGGTAGAGGAGGTACGATTATCCCCTTTCTTCATCTGAGGAAACAAGTTGAAAGAAGTTTATGATGATTTGCCTGTATCATATTTATACTCATTGCTGGGACTCAAACACAAGTTCCCTGACTGCTGATCTAGAAGAGTTCTTTCTTCTATATTGTGTTTCCTCCCCTGAGTAAAAACATGGCTCTAATGTAAACTCACACTCTCCTCTCCCATGGAGACCTCCTTTTTCTAACATCTATAGACCTGGTAGACAGAAGGCCTTATCTTTGTATCAGTATCTCATATTGGCTGTCCTCTGTTTTCCATCATTTGGATTCCCCTTTATCTGTCTGTACCAGCTGTCACAAGTCTTTGTTGTAGGTTATTTCTCAAGGACTTAAACTAGTTTAAGAATATGACTGGTTCTGCGTTATAGTATGACTTTGGCCCCACTGCCCTTTTGAGGACCCCTTGATTTCTTCAACTCTTCAACTTCTTTAACAACCCAAGACCTCGCACAAAGCCCCTCAAATCATCCACCATCCCTACATACCTTCCTGATATACTTTTTATGCTCCCATGCCTGGGCTGGGAAGTGTAGCAGCAAAGATGCTAACTCATGCCCTGGCCCTGCTGCCTATTTTCATCTGGGCCCTTCCTGCTGTGCAGATCTCTAGATGGCTACAGTCCTATAGTGGTTCTCTCTCCCTCAACCTTTGCCAATCTGTTCATGATCTTCCTTTCTCCATTTCTTTGATGTCTGAGATCATTTTGCCTTCATATAACTTCTATAATAAACATTATTGATTGCCTATTTAGTATCCATTGCTCCCTTCCTAGTAGTACCTAATTTTTACTAAGGGATTCCTTTCCCAAGGAAGTACATGTGCTTCAGGAGAAGTCATCTATACAGCTGGTCCTGATTGGGCCAAGAGTAATTGCAGTAGTGATTGTAGCTATTCTCAGATATTCTCGTTCTAGATACATAATAGAATTGCATTTCATAACTTGTTGAAGGTAGGTGTGGCCATGTGACTTGCTTTGGCTAATAAAATGTGAATAGAAGTGATATATGTCATTTGGTCATGGTATCAAGAAGCAACATGGTGTACTGAAGACCATTCAATACATTCAATTTAGGTGCTCAATAAATGTTAGATCTTTTTTTTTTTCACTTTTCTCACCATGAGACAATAGAGAGCCACTTTCCCTTGCAGTGTTTGGTGTAGACTTGATATAAAAGGGATATTATGGCCACTACCCTGACTACTTAGCTCCTTACCTGCTCAAACCCCCTGCACATAGTAGGCATTCATAGATGTTTGTAAAATTACAAAGACATCCATCAATGCACTATTTCTCCCTAGAGAAAGAAGTTTTTGAGGGCTTGTCTGCCAAGCATTCTACCTTTCTGGCTCTTAACTCAATGCTGGGCACACGCTGTTGCACAGTAGGCCCTTGATGAAGTACTTGATTGAATGGATTCAAATTATCTGGCTTGGGAAGAAGTTCTTTACCTAGTGAGCCTGGTTTTTCAGTACATCAACACTTCACCAAACCTCTGTCAGATCAGATTCTCAATAGGGTATCTTAAATATATGCTATTAAAATACCTAAATAGAAGTCCCATCTGTTTGAATTGACTGAGCCTGATGAATCAGCCAGAGAGGTGGGAGGCTTATCCAGCCAGACATGAACTGATTGGGTTGGGAACAGGCAGCTCTCTCTCCCTTTGCCACCCCAGAGTGCTCACATCAGAATGTACAGATTTATAAAGAGAAACCAGTTTGCAAAATATGAGGACTGAAGCATGCCACTGGACAGTGTCTGTGGGGTAATCAACAGAGAGGTCTGGCTGGAGCCCTTTGTCCCAGCTTCAGATCATGCTGAAGAACATGTCAGAGCAGGAGAAAGAGGAGCTCAGGGACTCTCCCCTTTCATAATTCCTGCTCCTCTGGAATCTAGATTTTGTTTTCATGCAATTGCAAAAAACAGGTTTATTTTGGGAACTGTCATTGGTGAAGTCAGCAAGGACTTAAAGACCTAAGGTAAAATACAATGTTGGAAAAATGTTGAGGAAGCTGCAGTCTTTTTTATTCCCCAAGAAGGATTTTGCACAAACATCCATCCCTGATGAGATGTCATCAAGACCTCATTTCCAAATGGTCTTGGCTGCCAGAGTCCTAGTCAAAGTCAGCTTCTCAACTACCACAGCCTCCCTTTTCCACCTCCCCGAAATACACTGGGTGTGGATTATACTCTTTGGTGCTGCATTAAAGAAGGAAGAAGATTTGGGGGTGGGGTGTCACTCTTTGCCACACCAAAAATACATGTTTAAAAATATTCTTTCTGAAGCTCTACTCCTCTTAATAACACTTAGCACATGAGGCCTTGTGCACAATAGGTACTCAATTCAACTGAATCATTCCTCAGTTGTCTGGGCTAAGAAGAAAAAAATTTGATGTGCTTTCTTATTATTACCACTGATCTGATTTCTCTTTTGCTCTGCTGTCTACTTACCCCTCTATACCCATGTCCTTAACCTAATCTCCCATACACATGTGCAAACACAGTCCCACTCTATCCCATTCAGGTGATTCTATTGCTTCTTTAGGGTTTTGTTTAGAGTATTTTTAAAATTAAATTAGAGGAGAAGTAAAAAGAATAATGTATAAGAGTCAAAATATCTGGATTCTGATCCTAACTGGGCCGTTTACTTTGGATCTAAGGTAAGTGACTATGTGCTCAGATTCCTCATCTCAGGAATAATAACAATAATAATATATAATATATATATATAATATATATAATAATATATGCCTGACTCACCTCACAGGTTGGTTCAAATGTCAAATGAGCTAATAGATATGAAAACCCTTTGAAAAGAGAAAAAGCAATTTAAATGACTCTCTTATTAGGTTAGGTTCTTACAACATAACCCTTTCTGAGCTAATGTACCCAATAAAATACATGTAGTATCTAGAAAATCTAGGGAATTCCCTGGTGGCCCAGTTGTTGGGACTCCATGCTTCCACTGCAGGGGGCCGGGTTTGATTCCTGGTCTGGGAACTAAGATCCCACAAGCCACGTGGCGTGGCCAAAAGAAAAAAAAAAGGATAAAAAAATCTTCCATAGTGTGTCTCCCTGGGAAATGGGCTCCTTCTCATTTTCCTTCTCCAAGAGAGGTTAACTGGCTGGTTTCCTGGGGCCTGCATGGGATGCTTTTACTCTGATGAATTCACTGGGACCTAGGGTCAGGCCCTCAGCTTTGCAGCATCAGAATTCAATTTCTGCAGAACCTCTGAGTTGATCAGACTCAAGGATGCTGACTCATACTAACTCACAAGAGACAGATATATAACCAGCATGCCAGTTTATTAATTTACAATAGGAAACATTTGGCCTGATCTGCACCTTTGCTCTCCTTAGACCAGTTGCAAGGGAAGAGAAATCGTCAGAAAGTTGCTCAGTGAGCAAGGAACTTTGATAAGGGGAGTTAGGCGATTCAAATGTTTAATAACATCAGGCTCTGCTCATTTGGCTTTGCTATCTTCTCAAAAGGAATCCACCCTCCAGATAGTCTGGATGTTTCTGGAACCCTGGCAGGGCACCCAATTCTAGAATTTTGCTTACTTGAGCCAGAATGTGCCAATTGTGCCCTTTTCTCCACATTCTCTTTGCTGACCAGCCCTCTTCAGACCTACACATTGCTCTTTATATATGTTAATCCTTTTCAGACTCCTGCAGTGGTTCCCAAAGCCAGTCTGCTGGCCAGGCTGGGGTTTATTGCCACAAAATCACCTGGAGGGTTTACAAAGAAAGATATTTTTTGGCTCAACTAGAAATTCTAATTTATTGGGTCTGTGGAAAGGCTTAGGAATCTGAATGTTTACAGGGATCCCAAGTGACTCTGATCATTAGCCAGGTTGGGGAACCACTTATTTGGCTAAGAATCTGTACTGTCCCTTTAAGATGACTTTGCATATTCTGATTTGATCCGTTATGAATTGGTTGTATAGATTAACTCTCAGAACAAAATTTTATTTCCTAGTTCTCAAGGACCAATCACAGTTGCATCCTTGAACCAACCTTCCTGCCTTCCTGCCTTCCTTCCTTCCTGCCTTCTTGCCTTCTTTCTTTCCATAAATATTTATAAATATCCAATGCACAAGGAAGCTTACTAAGAGAAGATTGTGGCAATCAACCCTTCAAGTGCCAAAAGCAAAAGCTGCTTTTAGGTGATAACAGACTTTGAGGATTGGGATATATAATCCCAGTGCATAGACAGCTCTAAGGCCAGCCAATAAAACCAAGGCCTGACATTAAACAATCTAGAGACAATTTCCCTGTGTAAGTAATCTTGGGTCTTGGTATACTTCCTGAGCTGATGTCCTCTAGGAAACAACCTTGTACCCACAAGTAGCCTTGATGGAAACTCCAAGTACCATGTCCCCATCCCACCCATGACAAAGAAAACAGGTCACTGTCTTTCCTCTCAAACGTGGTTCTCATCTCACTAGCACCTGGCAGTGGCTTGCTCCTACCAAAGCACCAAAATCAGCGGAATCAAGTGAGCATCGTCTAAGGAGGGGTGCCAACATGTGATGGGTATCTCAATATTCCAGGCATTGTGTCTCCATACTTGGATGAGCCTTATGCATCACAAAAGCCACTGATAGGGGTTAATATTCCCATCTTGGTTAAATGACTTGCTAAATATCATACAAGCAGTAAGTGGTGGAATTGGGATTTGGATCCAGGCCCACTCAGTTTCCAAGTTCTATGCCCTTTCCCCATGACCCCATGCTGCTTAGTAAAGAGGTGGTTTTAAAGTAGGAGTTTTGAGCATAAGATTCATTGTGCTATAGGTAATATTTAAAATTTCTCTCTACATAATAATATATATATATACCAATTTACATATAGATATATTATATATATTAGCATCTAAATCTGCATTTGGTTATATAGCTAATTCTGATTCCTTTCTGCTATAACTAGGGACAGGACTGAGAATCAGGATACTTGGTTTATAGTCCTGGCTCAGCCATGTACTCACTGTGTGCCTTAAGAAGCTCCTTTTTCCTACCTGGGCCTCAATTTCTTCATCTGCAAAAGGACGGGTCAGACTAGATCTCTAATATGCTAGTATTCTAAGAATCTGGTGACAACAGTTACCATCTTTTTAAATTGTTTTAGATCAAAGCATAGCAATTGAATACTAGAAAAAATGAAAGCTGAACATATATATTAGAAAACTATTTTAAAATAGCTTCTTTATTAAGAACTATATAGATGCCAGGGACCATAATAACTAATTTAAGACTTTTGATTAATTCTTATCACATCAACTCTATTTTTATGTGTCCATCTCTGAGGAGCAGAAAGATAAGTGATTTGCCCAGGACCACATGGCTGATAGGTAAAGAATCCAATACTGAAATCTAGGACTGATTCTAGAACCAGGTCCCAAGTACGGTCCTACTCTCTACTCTCTTGTTTTATGGCTCCCACTCTGGTGACTGTGTAGGATATTTCTTAAAGTTCCATTTGAGATTACCTGACCTTGAAATATGAGGAAAAAGCAGCCCATATAATCCTATGTAAGGGAATCCCCTAGAGACTTTTGTTATGATTATCTCCCTTTGGGAGGGGAGATATAAAAGTCAGATTGAATATGTTTGGGTTCAGAGAAAACATTATACTGGTCAGCAGACCCTGGCCATAAAATTGTTTCTATTTGTTAGTTTTATTAGTAAACTTTGTTTTCCTAATATTAAGCTCATAAAAGTTAACCCCAGGGCTTCCCTGGTGGCTCAGTGGTTGAGAGTCTGCCTGTCGATGCAGGGGACACAGGTTCGTGCCCCGGTTCGGGAAGATCCCACATGCCGCGGAGCAGCTGGTCCCGTGAGGCATGGCCGCTGAGCCTGCGCGTCCGGAGCCTGTGCTCCGCAATGGGAGAGGCCACGACAGTGAGAGGCCCGCGTACCACACACACACACAAAAATTAACCCCAGTTCCTCTGACTGGGTCTAAATAGTAGGAACTGAATCAATGAGGGAAAACCTCCTTTTCTGTCTGGTACTGATCCTGTGGAGGTGAAGGGACGAGGGAAAAAGAGATGGCTGCTTGTGGGAAGATAGAGAATTATCAACAGGCTGGGTCTTGTACAGACTGGGGCTGCTGCATCTGACTTCCATCCTCTTCAAATGATGCCTCAATACCAACCTGTTGCTTCTGATCTTCCTGGACAGGGAAGTTGGGTGGCTAGGTTGAGCACTGGTCTAGAAAGAGCTGTAAACACATTGTCAGCCTCATTTACCCAAGGATGATGCCTGAATCAGAGCACAAGAGTGTCCAATCCTGGGACTAGGGATAGGAGCATAGGGAAGATGGAGGTAGTGTCACTACTTCTTTCCTTTTTCTTTCTTGCTCACTACTCATGGGAAAGAGGCCTCTTTTTCTTCTTTGTGGGCCTTGCATTACATGTCACGCGGGTGGGTTGGAGAGAATTGAAAAATGCTGTCTATAAATTGCTCAAGCTAATTTAGAAGTCATTCTGCAACACGTACCCAAGCCTACACTTTCAATAATGTCAGAAAAGTTTGCTTTACTTTTGCAATGCATTAATAGGTTATGGCATTTTTACTAAACCTACGAGTGACACAAAGCTAGAAAGTATAGTCACAGAACTAAATCAGAATGCAAAATTGTCTAAACAGTCTGGAGTGTCTTGTCTAACTCAATAAGATAAAATGTATCAGAAATAATTACAGAATTCTACATTTAGGGTAAAAAAGAAACACAGCTATTAAGGATGGAGGAGATTACCTGGACAGTGTTTAATCATATGAAAGAACTGGGAATTATAATTAACCACAAGTTGAATATTTTCCAAGACTATGATGTGTCTGCTGAAAAAAACCAACCCAACCTTTCACTGCATGAAGGGAAGTGAGGTGGAAGTAAGGTCACAGGCAACCCTGGTCCTATTGCAGTGGGCTGTGATCAGACCACACTGAAGTACTGGGTTCCGTGGTAGGTACCACAATTCTTGGGGGATATTGACCAACTAGAGCAAGGCAAATTGAATGGTGAGAGTCAGGAAGTCAGAGATAATTGATAGAAATGGTCACATTTAGCCTGGAGAAGAAAAAAAGTCAACCAAAGGAACAGCAGATTATTGTCTGCAAATATTTCAAAGGCTCTTATGTGACAGGCAGAATAAATTTGTTCTTCCCTATCAAGATGTAGAACTAGACCAAGGAGTAGAAATTAAAAGGCAGATTTCAGTTCAGCATGAAAGCTGTTCAACAGCTGAGCCATTGCCCTAGAGAGAGGGAGCTCCCAGATTCCAGAAGTACTATGGCTAAGGCTATCTTGGAGGAGAATTTTACACTGGGCAGTGGTGAGGTGAGAAGTGAGGAAGCATTATTTGTTTGACTTATGTTCCCTACACCAAAGAGACAACCATTTTCTCTGTTTTCCTCCAGTTGGATTCACTTCTCTGATTTCACCTGATATGTATTTCATAGTTTTTCTTTGGCCTTAATTTGGGAGCCACTGACATCTGCTGGAGGTCCAGGATTCAAGGCCCATGACTTCCTGAGCAGGGACCACCATTCTGGAAAACCTGAGTGCCTTAGGAATTCTCCCCACAGTGAAACTTAAGTTCTTGTACTCATCCATTAGCTTAATAACAGAAAGACTCACTTTACTTTTTGAGCATATATTAGGCAATTATTTTTTCTGCTGGAGAAATATTTTTATTTCATATATTGTACTTTTATTTATTTGAGTTTCATTAGGTAATTCTTAGACACTTTTCCCCCTGCTTTTAAAAATGATGAACAGACCTTTGATAATATAATAATTTTAATTGATTACACAAAGGAAAAAAAAGATGAACAGGAAATTTCTGTGTTGACTGTGTAGTTAAAATGATACCAGGAGACCTTTCTGCAAAGTGCATCCATTCAGCCCCAAAAGAGATTGACCACCATGCCCCCTTCATCCCTTACCTCACAGCTATCCCACTAGGAAAGGTCAGGTAGTCTCATTCTTAAAATCCTTGATCCAGGAGCTTAGGAGAATTATAGCCCAGATTTCTTTTCAGGAGGATACAAGCCTGGCTTCAAAATATCGTGGAATAAAATAATAATAATAATAATAACAATAAGGACAACAATACTTTCATAGTACTTACTATGTGCCAGGCACTACTTAAGCATTTTATGTAATATAATAGATTTAATCTTCACAATAACCCCATAATAGGTGCTATTATCTCCATTATGTGGATGGAGAAAATATGGCATGGAGAAGTTATAGTTATGTAACTTGCCCAGGATCATGGAGGTAGCAAGACTGTACATTGAGAGTTGAATTCATGAGTTCTGGCTCCAAAATCCAGGCTCTTAACCACCATACTATATATACTACCGTGCCATGTACCCTCTCGTTTTTAGAACAGTACAATTCCTTGAGATAAATCCATAACTAAATTTCTAGTTTCAACATCTTATAATCTTTTTTTAATGTGTACTTTTTCCGTTATAAAAATAATATTGTGGTAGCTAAGAGTCCTGACTTTAATGTCAGCTAGACCTGGACTTAGATGCAGGCTACTCACTGATAAGTTACTTAATTTCTTTAGTTTCCTTATATGTAAATCCATAGATTTTTAAAGAGGATTAAGTGACATAAAATATGTAATGTGCTTAGCAGAGTGCCTGGCCCAGAGTCAGTACCCAGGAAACGTTAGTGTTTATTAATATGTATTATAATCAAAGAAAGTATGGGAAGACTGAAAGTAGAAAGAAGAAAAAAATAAATAAACCACCCAGAAGTCTATCACCTGAACTGAGCTATTTTCATTTTGTCTTTTATCTATGTGTAGAGGAAATTAATGTTTTGTTTATATGCTGAGAGGAGGTCCTGGTAGCTAGAATGCTCTGTTTGCCAAGTCATCATGGGTGGTAGGGAGAAAATTTTGAGGTAGAAGTTGGGCTGTATGTGTGTGTAGAATTGCTCTGCATAACACAGAAGGTAAATGAGATTTCCTAGGGAAGAAATAATTTAATCTCTGAATTAGATCTTATGAACAGCCTCTATTAAGATAGAGAAGGAAGCTATTGAGGGCCCCAAGTTTTAGAACTGTCCCTGTCAGAATGGACTACCTTTGTAATGTCTTTATAGCAGTTCTTTTTTAATTTTTAAATTTTATTTATTTTTTTATATAGCAGATACTTATTAGTTATCCATTTAATACATATTAGTGTATATATATATAGCAGTTCTTAATTCATTGAGAGTAATGATGACTCTGAAAACCAAGCCTCAGATACTCATGCCCAGAGATGTTTATCTAGCCTTCCATCTCTGCCAAGTCATTCTTCCCTGACCCATTCCTCCCAGGGCCAGCCAAGGAGGTCTCTTTTGTGTTTTCCTATCTCAAGCCAGGCTCTTTTGCAAGTGGGAGCATGCATGAGCCAAGTTAAATCACATTAGTCAATAGTCCCGGGAAGGCTTTATTAGTAGGGAATCTGGACCAGGAAGATTGCTTCCCTGAGGGTTTGGGTTAAGGATAGCCACGAGAATCCAAGGAGAAAATACTTGACCAGACTAATTTATAGTCACAAGCTAATGTTGCTGAGTGATAGTTTAGGAAAGAATTGTACTTACCACTAAAATCCAGGCACCAAGTTACTATTTAATGATTTACTTTGCTTATTTTTATCCACAAATTGGATATTTTAGATTAGCTTAAAAGTTATCACTTATCCATTAAGTAAATCTGCCTCTTAAAAATTTCAGATCCTGTGTGTTGCTAGAATAATAACTAAAGGAGAAAGATAGGGGTAAAAATAATATAATGGAACAAGGGCCCCTCTAATTCTATGGCTAAACTTTGGGGGAAAATTTTCCCCCAAAAGCTTCTTCATTAGCCGCCTATGGATATTCTTTTTCAGCTGGGTCTAATCAGCAATGATCACGCCTTGCTGGAACTACTGGGACTAATCACTCAATTTGATAGAGACTGTCAGGAAGGGAAAATATATATCTGGAAATAGTAGATAAAATTTGAGCACATCTTAAGTGATGTTCTACAAAGAAATATTACATATAAATCTTCTGTTAAGCATTTAGTATAAAATTGTCTAGGTTGACCCCCAGCAGGTGCAGACACTAAATTGAGGAGGGGGTGGAACGAGGAGAGGCGGGTTTAGAAGGAGCTGCAGCTTCCCAGGCAAAGCCAGACCTTTTCAGCAAATGCAATGGGAAATGGGCAAAGGTAAGAGGAAAAGAACCTAGCCCTGGGTGTCAAGAGAGTCAAGTCTAAAGAGTCCAGAGGGTGAGGTTGTGGCCTTGCCAAGGCACCAATGCGGGAGGTGGAGGTGTGTAGAGAGGACTGAGAAATCCCAAGTAACCAAAGGATCCAGACTTAGAGGAACCATTAGGGCATTCAAAGAGAGCATTCAAGGGAAGCTCTCTGAAAGCATTTCAGAGTTGTTTGGCTGTTGTGTTAGTAATTTTGGGCTTCAAGTAAAAAAAAAAAAAATTCTGATAAAAACGTAGCTTAACAAGATGGACATATTATTTTCTGTCAAACAACATAAAGTTGGAAAGTTGGTAGTCCAGAGCTGGTATAGCAGTACCACAATGCCAAGGTTGGCCTTATTCCTTAGCCTGTAGTTTTTATCTTCAGGATTGCCTTATGGTCACAGTTGGTTTCTGCAGCTTCAGCCATCACATCTACCATACAGGTAGGAAGAGGGAGGAATTGGGGAGAACAAAACAAATGTTTATCAGCTGAGTCAGCCAGTCCCCTTTAAAGAGCATTCCCTGCACTATTCCCCCCTGTGACTGCTGATTACATCTCTTCACCAGGTCTGTTTCATTTGACCAATCCTAACTAAAGGAGAGGCTGCAGAAATATAGTTTTTTTTTTTTAATTATTAACATCTTTATTAGAGTATAATTGCTTTACAATGGTGTGTTAGTTTCTGCTTTATAACAAAGTGAATCTCAGCTGTACATATACATATATCCCCATATCTCCTCCCTCTTGCGTCTCCCTCCCACCCTCCCTATCCTACCCAGCTAGGTGGTCACAAAGCACTGAGCTGATCTCTCTGTGCTATGTGGCTGCTTCCCACTAGCTATTTTACATTTGGCAGTGTATATATGTCCGTGCCACTCTCTCACTTTAAATAAATTTATTTATTTATTTATTTTTGGCTGCATTGGGTCTTCACTGCTGCAAGCGGGCTTTCTCTAGTTGCGGTGAGCGGGGGCTACTCTTCATTGCGGTGTGCAGTCTTCTCACTTCAGTGGTTTCTCTTGTTGCGGAGCACGGACTCTAGGCGCATGGGCTTCAGTAGTTGTGGCTGACAGGCTCTAGAGCGCAGGCTCAGTAGTTGTGGCGCACGGGCTTAGTTGCTCCGCGGCATGCAGGATCCTCCCGGCCCAGGGCTGGAACCTGTGTCCCCTGCATTGGCAGGCAGATTCTTAACCACTGTGCCACCAGGGAAGCCCCAGAACTTTTCCATTCTTCAAAAGTGAAACTCTCTACCCATTAAACAACAGCTCCTCATTTCCCCCTCCTTCCAACCACTAATCTACTTTCTGTTCCTAGGGATTTGACTACTTTAACGACCTCAAAATGGAATCATACAGTACTTGTCCCTTTGTGATGGGCTCACTTCACTTAGTATAATGTCCTCAAGATTCATCCATCTTGTAGCATGTGTCAGAATTTCCTTCCTTTCTTTTTTTTTTTTTTTTAACATCTTTATTGGAGTATAATTGTTTTACAATAGTGTGTTAGTTTTCCCTCTACAACAAACTAAATCAGTTATACATACACACATGCTCCCACATCTCCTCCCTCTTGCATCACCCTCTCTCCCACCCTCCCTATCCCACCCCCCCAGGCGGTCACACAGCACAGAGGTGATCTCCCTGTGCTATGCAGCAGCTTCCCACCAGCTATCTAATTTACATTTGATAGTGTATATATGTCCCTGCCACTCCCCCACTTCGTCACAGCCCACCCCTCCCCCTCCCCATATCCTCAAGTCCATGCTCGAGTAAGTCTGTGTTTTATTCCCGTCCTACCACTAACCTCTTCATGACATTTTTTTCCCTTAGAGTCCATATATATGTGTTAGCATACGGTATTTGTTTTTCTCCTTCTGACTTACTTCACTCTGTATGACAGACTCCAGGTCCATCCACCTCATTATAAATAACTCAGTTTCATTTCTTTTTATGGCTGAGTAATATTCCATTGTATATATGTGCCACATCTTCTTTATCCATTCATCTGTTGATGGACACTTAGGTTGCTTCCATGTCCTGGCTATTGTAAATAGAGCTGCAATGAACATTTTGGTACATGAGTCTTTCTGAATTATAGTTTTCTCAGGGTATATTCCCAGTAGTGGGATTGCTGGGTCGTATGGTAGTTCTATTTGTAGTTTTTTAAGGAACCTCCATACTGTTCTCCATAGCGGCTGTATCAATTTACATTCCCACCAGCAGTGCAAGAGGGTTCCCTTTTCTCCACACCCTCTCCAGCATTTATTGTTTCTAGAGGTTTTGATGATGGCCAATCTGACTGGTGTGAGATGATATCTCATTGTAGTTTTGATTTGCATTTCTCTAATGATTAATGAGGTTGAGCATTCTTTCATGTGTTTGTTAGCAATCTGTATATCTTCTTTGGAGAAATGTCTATTTAGTTCTTCTGCCCATTTTTGGATTGGGTTGTTTGTTTTTTTGTTATTGAGCTGCATGAGTTGCTTATAAATTTTGGAAATTAATCCTTTGTCAGTTGCTTCATTTGCAAATATTTTCTCCCATTCTGAGGGTTGTCTTTTGGTCTTGTTTATGGTATCCTTTGCTGTGCAAAAGCTTTTAAGTTTCATTAGGTCCCATTTGTTTATTTGTGTTTTTATTTCCATTTCTCTAGGAGATGGGTCAAAAAGGATCTTGCTGTGATTTATGTCGTATAGTGTTCTGCCTATGTTTTCCTCTAAGAGTTTGATAGTGTCTGGCCTTACATTTAGGTCTTTAACCCATTTTGAGTTTATTTTTGTGTGTGGTGTTAGGGATTGTTCTAATTTCATACTTTTACATGTAGCTGTCCAGTTTTCCCAGCACCACTTATTGAAGAGGGTGTCTTTTCTCCACTGTATATCCTTCCCTCCTTTATCAAAGATAAGGTGACCATATGTGTGTGGGTTTATCTCTGGGCTCTCTATCCTGTTCCATTGATCTATATTTCTGTTTTTGTGCCAGTACCATATTGTCTTGATTACTGTAGCCTTGTAGTAGAGTCTGAAGTCAGGGAGCCTAATTCCTCCAGCTCCATTTCTCGTTCTCAAGATTGCTTTGGCTATTCGGGGTCTTTTGTGTTTCCATACAAATTGTGAAATTTTTTGTTCTAGTTCTGTAAAAAATGCCAGTGGTAATTTGATAGGGATTGCATTGAATTGGTAGATTGCTTTGGGTAGTATAGCCATTTTCACAATGTTGATTCTTCCAATCCAAGAACATGGTATATTTCTCCACCTATTTGTATCATCTTTAATTTCTTTCATCAGTGTCTTATAGTTTTCTGCATACAAGTCTTTTGTCTCCTTAGGTAGGTTTATTCCTAGATATTTTATTCTTTTTGTTGCAATGGTAAATGGGAGCGTTTTCTTAATTTTACTCTCAGATTTTTCATCATTAGTGTATAAGAATGCCAGAGATTTCTGTGCATTAATTTTGTATCCTGCAACTTTACCAAATTCATTGATTAGCTCTAGTAGTTTTCTGGTAGCATCCTTAGGATTCTCTATGTATAGTATCATGTCATCTGCAAACAGTGACAGCTTTACTTCTTCTTTTCCGATTTGGATTCCTTTTATTTCTTTTTCTTCTCTGATTGCTGTGGCTAGAACTTCCAAAACTATGTTGAATAAGAGTGGTGAGAGTGGGCAACCTTGTCTTGTTCCTGATCTTAGTGGAAATGGTTTCAGTTTTTCACCATTGAGAACGATGCTAGCTGTGGGTTTGTCATATATGGCCTTTATTATGTTGAGGAAAGTTCCCTCTATGCCCACTTTCTGCAAGGTTTTTATCATAAATGAGTGTTGAATTTTGTCAAAAGCTTTCTCTGCATCTATTGAGATGATCATATGGTTTTTCTCCTTCAGTTTGTTGATATGGTGTATCACATTGATTGATTTGCGTATATTGAAGAATCCTTGCATTCCTGGGATAAACCCCACTTGATCATGGTGTATGATCCTTTTAATGTGCTGTTGGATTCTGTTTGCTAATATTTTGTTGATGATTTTTGCATCTATGTTCATCAGTGATATTGGCCTGTAGTTTTCTTTCTTTGTGACGTCTTTGTCTGGTTTTGGTATCAGGGTGATGTTGGCCTCATAGAATGAGTTTGGGAGTGTTCCTCCCTCTGCTATCTGTTGGAAGAGTTTGAGAAGGATAGGTGTTAGCTCTTCTCTAAATGTTTGATAGAATTCGCCTGTGAAGCCATCTGGTCCTGGACTTTTGTTTGCTGGAAGATTTTTAATCACAGTTTCAATTTCAGTGCTTGTGATTGGTCTGTTCATATTTTCTATTTCTTCCTGGTTCAGTCTCGGCAGGTTGTGCATTTCTAAGAATTTGTCCATTTCTTCCAGGTTGTCCATTTTATTGGCATACAGTTGCTTGTAGTAATCTCTAATAATCTTTTGTATTTCTGCAGTGTCAGTTGTTATATCTCCTTTTTCATTTCTAATTCTATTGATTTGAGTCTTCTCCCTTTTATTCTTGATGAGTCTGGCTAATGGTTTATCAATTTTATTTATCTTCTCAAAGAACCAGCTTTTAGTTTTATTGATCTTTGCTATTGTTTCCTTCACTTCTTTTTCATTTATTTCTGATCTGATCTTTATGATTTCTTTCCTTCTGCTAAATTTGGGGGTTTTTTGTTCTTCTTTCTCTAATTGCTTTAAGTGCAAAGTTAGGTTGTTTATTCGAGATGTTTCCTGTTTCTTAAGGTATGATTGTATTGCTATAAACTTGCCTCTTAGAACTGCTTTTGCTGTATCCCATAGGTTTTGGGTCGTTGTGTCTCCATTGTCATTTGTTTCTAAGTATTTTTTGATTTCCTCTTTGATTTCTTCAGTGATCACTTCGTTATTAAGTAGTGTATTGTTTAGCCTCCATGTGTTTGTATTTTTTACAGATCTTTTCCTATAATTGATATTTAGTCTCATAGCGTTGTGGTCGGAAAAGATACTTGATACGATTTCAATTTTCTTAAATTTGCCAAGGCTAGATTTGTGACCCAATATATGATCAATCCTGGAGAATGTTCCATGAGCACTTGAGAAAAATGTGTATTCTGTTGTTTTTGGATGGAATGTCCTATAAATATCAATTAAGTCCATCTTGTGTAATGTATCATTTAAAGCTTGTGTTTCCTTATTTATTTTCATTTTGGATGATCTGTCCATTGGTGAAAGTGGGGTGTTAAAGTCCCCCATTATAATTGTGTTGCTGTCGATTTCCCCTTTTAAGGCTGTTAGTATTTGCCTTATGTATTGAGGTGTTCCTATGTTGGGTGCATAAATATTTACAATTGTTATATCTTCTTCATGGATCGATCCCTTGATCATTATGTAGTGTCCTTCTTTGTCTCTTGTAATAGTCTTTATTTTAAAGTCTATTTTGTCTGATATGAGAATTGCTACTCCAGCTTTCTTCTGATTTCCATTTGCATGGAATATCTTTTTCCATCCCCTTACTTTCAGTCTGTATGTGTCCCTAGGTCTGAAGTGGGTCTCTTGTAGACAGCATATATATGGGTCTTGTTTTTGTATCCATTCAGCCAGTCTGTGTCTTTTGGTGGGAGCATTTAATCCATTTACATTTAAGGTAATTATCGATATGTATGTTCCTATTACCATTTACTTGTTTCGGGTTGTTCTTGTAGGTCTTTTCCTTCTCTTGTGTTTCTTGCCTAGAGAAGTTCCTTTAGGATTTGTTGTAGAGCTGGTTTGGTGGTGCTGAACTCTCTCAGTTTTTGCTTGTCTGTAAAGGTTTTAATTTCTCCATCAAATCTGAATGAGATCCTTGCTGGGTAGAGTAATCTTGGTTGTAGGTTTTTTTCCTTCATCACTTTAAATATGTCCTGCCACTCCCTTCTGGCTTGTAGAGTTTCTGCTGAAAGATCAGATGTTAATCTTATGGGGATTCCCTTGTGTGTTATTTGTTGTTTTTCCCTTGCTGCTTTTAATATGTTTTCTTTGTATTTAATTTTTGACAGTTTGATTATTATGTGTCTTGGCGTGTTTCTCTTTGGGTTTATTCTGTATGGAACTCTCTGTGCTTCCTGGACTTGATTGACTATTTCCTTTCCTATATTAGGGAAGTTTTCAACTATAATCTCTTCAAATATTTTCTCAGTCCCTTTCTTTTTCTCTTCTTCTTCTGGGACCCCTATAATTCGAATGTTGGTGCGATTAATGTTGTCCCAGAGGTCTCTGAGACTGTCCTCAGTTCTTTTCATTCTTTTTTCTTTCTTCTGCTCTGCAGTAGTTATTTCCACTATTTTATCTTCCAGGTCACTTATCCGTCCTTCTGCCTCAGTTATTCTGCTATTGATCCCATCTAGAGTATTTTTAATTTCATTTATTGTGTTGCTCATCGTTGCTTGCTTCCTCTTTATTTCTTCTAGGTCCCTGTTAACTGTTTCTTGCAAATTGTCTATTCTATTTCCAAGATTTTGCATCATCTTCACCATCATTATTCTAAATTCTCTTTCAGGTAGATTGGCTATTACCTCTTCATCTGTTAGGTCTGGTGTGTTTTTATCTTGCTCCTTCATCTGTTGTGTGTTTTTCTGTCTTCTCATTTCGCTTATCTTACTGTGTTTGAGGTCTCCTTTTTGCACGCTGCAGGTTCGTAGTTCCTGTTGTTTTTGGTGGCTGTCCCCAGTGGCTAAGGTTGGTTCAGTGGGTTGAGTAGATTCCCTGGTTGGGGGGACTAGTGCCTCTGTTCTGGTGGATGAGGCTGGATCTTGTCCTTCTGGTGGGCAGGTCCTCGTCTGGTGGTGTGTTTGGGGATGTTGGTAACCTTATTATGATTTTAGGCAGTCTCTCTGCTAATGGATGGGGCTGTAGACCTGTCTTGCTCTTTGTTGGGGATAGGGTGTCCAGCACTGTTCTTTGCTGGTCCTTGAGTGAAGCTGGGTCTTGGTGTTGAGATGGAGGTCTCTGGGAGATTTTCGCCGTCTGATATTACGTGGAGCTCGGAGGTCTCTTGTGGACTAGTGTCTTGAGGTTGGTTCTCCCACCTTAGGGACACCGCCCTGGTGCCTGGCTGGGGCGCCAAGAACCTTTAATCCACACGGCTCAAAATAAAAGGTAGAATAAATAGAGAGGAAAGAAAAGGAAGGAAGGAGGGAGGGAGGGAAGGAAGGAAGAAAGGAAGGAAGAAATGAAGGAAGGAAGCAAGAAAGCAAGGACGGAAGGTGCAGAGGAAGAAAGGGAGGAAGGAAGAGAGGAAGGGAGGAAAGAAGGGGGAAGGAAGGAAGAAAGGAGGGAAGGAGGGAAGAAAGGAAGAAAGAAAGGGAGAAGACAGAGTAGTATAAAGTATAGTTATTAAAATAAAAAATAATTATTAAGAAGAAAAATTTCCTTTTAAAAAACAAACAAAAAAAAAACCAAAAAAACCAAAAAAACAAACAAACAAACAAAAAACAGAAAAATGGGTCGGTCTAACCCTAGGACAAATGGTGCAAGCAAAGCTATACAGACAAAATCTCACACAGCAGCACACACATACACACTCACAAAAAGAAAAAAAAAGGGGAAAATAATAGTATATCTTGCTCCCAAAGTCCACCTCCTCAACTTGGGATGATTCGTTGTCTATTCAGGTTTTCAACAGATGCAGGGCACTTCAAGTTGATTGTGGAGCTTTAATCCGCCGCTTCTGAGGCTGTTGGGAGAGATCTCCCCCTCTCCTCTCTGTTCGCACAGCTCCTGGGGTTCAGCTTTGGACTTGGTCCCGCCTCTGCGTGTAGGTTGTCCGAGGGCGACTGCCCTTCGCTCAGACAGGACGATGTTAAAAGAGCAGTTGATTCGGGGGCTCCAGCTCACTCAGGCTGGGGGGAGGGAGTGGCACGGGGGCGGGGCGAGTCCGCGACGTCAGAGGCCGACGTGACGCTGCACAGGCCCAAGGCGCGCCGTGCGTTCTCCCAGGGAAGCTGTCCCTGGATCCCGGGACCCCGGCAGTGGCGGGCCGCACGGGCTCCCGGGAGGGCCGGTGTGGAGAGTGACCTGTGCTCACACACAGGTCTCTTGGTGGTGGCAGCAGCAACTTTAGCGTCCGACACCCGTCTCTACTGTCCGTGCCGACAGCCGCGGCTCGCGCCCGTTTCTGGAGCTCCTCTACGCGGTGCTCTTAATCCCCTCACCTCACACCCGAGGAAGCAAAGAGGCAAGAAAAAGTCTCTTGTCTCTTCGGCAGCTCCGCGCCCGGTTCTAGGGCTCCTTTAAGCGGCGCACTTAATCCCCTCTCCTCGCGCCCAGGCAGCAAAGAGGGAGGAAAAGGTCTCTTGCCTCTTCGGCAGCTCCAGACTTCTCCCGAACTCCCTCCCGGCCAGCCGTGGCGCACTAGCCCCCTTCAAGCTGTCTTCACTCTGCCAACTCCAGCCCTTTCCCCGGGATCCGACTGAAGCCCGAGCCTCAGCTCCCGGCCCCGCTCGCCCCGGCGGGCGAGCAGACAAGCCTCTCGGGCTGGTGAGCGCCGGTCGGCACCGATCCTCTGCGGGAATCTCTCCGCTTTGCCCTCCGTACCCCTGTGGCTGAGCTGACCTCCGCGGCTCCGGAGCTTCCCCCTCCGGCGCCCGCAGTCTCCGCCCGCGAAGGGGCCTCTAGTGTGTGGGAGTCTTTCCTCCTTCTCGGCTCCCTCCCACTGGCGTAGGTCCCGTCCCTATTCTTTTGTCCCTGTTTATTCTTTTTTCTTTTGCCCTACCCAGATATGTGGGGAGTTTCTTGCCTTTTTGGAGGTCCGAGGTCCTCTGCCAGCGTTCGGTGGGTGCTCTACAGGAGAAGCTCCACGTGTAGATGTATTTCTGATGTCTCTGTGAGGAGGAAGGAGATCTCCGCGTCTTACTCTTCCGCCATCTTTAAGCCGTCTCCCAGAAATATAGTTTTTTAAGCTTGGTATTAAGTTGCTTTAAATAAAATTGGGGTTCTCTTAGTAAGATAAAAGGGGATTATGTATATTAAATAGAAAATTAGCAGGCTATACCACAAACCCCAACCGTATAATGACAGAAAAATTATGTATAGCTCCCAGTTATGTGCTGGGTGAAGCTCTAAGATTTATTTGTGTTCTGTGGATGTCCTTTCACTGATTCTGAGGAAGAACAAGACAGTTTGTAGACAGCTTATTCCAGCACCAATTTAGAGCTAAGTCAGATTAAGGACAGATAACAATGATATGAAAAAGAGATGCCTATGAGAACAGCCTGGAGGAAGTACATCATAGTGATTACAATGGTGGGTAAAGTGATAGGATCATGACTTTCCCAGTTTTCTGTTATGCATTTGTTGTATTTTCCATTTTCTTTAAAAAGAAAAATAGAGGATTTTCTGTTGAGTTATTTTTTCCTGTTTTAAGACTCCTTTTAGAGAGAAGGAATTTGGGCCAGCCTACTTAAAGTGAAACATATGTCCAATGTGCAAAGTAAGCCAAAAGGCCACAAAATGTGTTTAGGAAACAAACCAGAGCATTTGAGATCGCCCTTGCATAAACATATTGTGTGTGTGTCATACTGAGCTCCCTGTCATCTATAAAGATGCTATAAAGAGCTGTCAAAGGCCCCCAGGAGGGAAAATTAGAACATAGAGAGCCGCCCAAGGAAAGTTACTGAAGACCAGGCATGACAGTAGGAAGCCTGTGGGAGGGGGACCTGTGTTCTATGTCTTTCCCCACCCCTGCCTTTAACTGGCTATATGATCCTGGGAAAATTAACCTATCTTGTCCTGGTTTCCTTACCTAAAAAATGAGAGAAGGGGCTTCCCTGGTGGTGCAGTGGTTAAGAATCCACCTGCCATTGCAGGGGCCATGGGTTCGAGCCTTGGTCTGGGAAGATCCCACATGCCGCGGAGCAACAAAGCCTATGTGTCACAACTACTGAGCCTGTGATCTAGAGCCCACGTGCCACAACTACTGAGCCCACGTGCCACAACTACTGAGCCCACGTGCCACAACTACTGAAGCCTGCATGCCTAGAGCCCGTGCTCTACAACAAGAGAAGCCACGGCAATGAGAAGCCCGCACACCTCAATGAAGAGTAGCCCCTGCTCGATGCAACTAAAGAAGACATGCAGCAAAAAAGACCCAACGCAGCCAAAATAATTAATTATTTGTTTATTTTAAAAAAGAAAAGAAAATGAATAGGACAAGATGATCATTAAGGATCCTTGCAGTCCTAAATAGTTTTATCTTCTGTAATTGTGCAACCAAGAGAGAAAACAGAAATATTTTGTAAGGTAAGTGTAAGGGGGAATGAAAGTAAGCAAGTAGCCTAACATGTGAGCAGGTTTAGCCAAAAGTAAAGACTTGGAAGTGGAACATGAAAGCAAGGAAACCATTTGGGGGTGGTTTTAGGTGCGTGGTAGCTATATGGAACCCCTTTGAATTGGGGGATTTACCATCCCCCATTGATGAATTGAACATGCTGACTGCATTTCTAGCACTAGGAGGGGTTCCCCATGTGTATCTGGTTGTAGCCACCCAATTAAAATTCCTGAAAAAAGGGATTACTTTTGTAATCACTTAAGTCAGTGAAATGGACTAATTCCCTGAGAAAGATTTTTAACACAATTATTTTTAAACAGCATTAATTCCGCAGTTCTCTTAACCTTGCCATATAGCTTTCCTTAATGTCTGTTCATCTAAACTCCAGTCCTTTTCTCTCTAAACTTCCACGGGTCTTTCCGCCTTAAATTTAGGAACGTCTAGTGATCAGTTTATATTACTTTCTGGTTGCTTTTTAATTTAAAAAGTATGTATGTACTTTTAATTGGAAAATTAAGGGTATATGTCTGTGTCTGTGTGTGTACATACAAGGGATCTCTATGGTTCTTCTGAAATATTTTACTGGAAAATATCTTATAATCTAATACACTGTTCTAATGAGATTGTTTTTCAAATGCAAATAAGGCCCTGAATTCAGCAGAAGAAATGGAGCTTCTCTCCCTGCACTACCACGCTAATTATACTTATTTTGTTATAATAGCTCTTCCTTGAGCAAAGCTTTCCTCGTTCTTCTTGCCATCAGCAACTTGGGGATCAGGACATAAAGTCTGGTCCTTGGGTGGGTGGGGAAGTCAATGAGCTGAATTTTAAGGAAGAGGAAGCAGAACAGTGCCGATTTAGCTGCAATTTGGTGGAAATTAAGGCTTTTCACCTTCACTGTGGCCTCAGTGCAGACTCCACTCCTTGGCTCTCCTGAGCCTTCGGGACTACTTTGATCAACATGGGAATTCTAAAGCTTCTGCACAAAGTCCCTGCTTTCATTTCCTTGGCACCGACATTCCATGAAACTACTCTTTCAAAATTGCCGTTCACTGTGACAGAGAAAACCCTTCCCAACTGGGTTCCCTCATCCTACCCTCCAGATCCAGAGAAAGAGGTGCCTCTCCATTTAAAGTTAATGTCTGTAATGTACACTTCTCCAGAGTTCCCAGAGACCATACCTTTAAGGAAATCTGAAGGAGCTGGGCTATCTAGCTTTCATCAAGGCCAGACTTGGCACATTATTGAAGACTAAAAAACCTGAGGTAGAAAATTCTAAAGGGCAATGTAGATCTTCGTTAAAAATTCTTGAGGACGGGCTTCCCTGGTGGCGCAGTGGTTGAGAGTCCGCCTGCCGATGCAGGGGACGCGGGTTCGTGCCGTGGACTGGGAAGATCCCACATGCCTGGAGTGGCTGGGCCCGTGAGCCGTGGCCACTGAGCCTGTGTGTCCGGAGCCTGTGCTCCGCAACGGGAGAGGCCACAGCAGTGAGAGGCCTGCATACAGAAAAAAAAAAAAAAAATTCTTGAGGACATTGAGAAGGGATATGCAAAACTTCCTTAAAGTATCTTGTAAACTTTTCACCTTTCCAAATCACACTTCCTTCTTCCTTGCCTCACCTCCCTCTACTTCCCACTACCCAATATTTCCCTCTGGGGGTCAACTTCATCTTCTAAGCCATTTGGCTTCTATCAGCTTTTCCAGTGACCCTCTCCCCTCCGACCACATGGCACAACTAAGCCTCAAAAATTAGCTACCCAGGAAAATGTTCTTTCTCTTTAGAGCTCAGGGGACTGGGTGATGCTCATCATTCAACATCACAAAATAGGGATAAGAATCATACCTCATACAGTTGTTGTGAAAATTAAATGAGATAATATATATTAAGTTCTTTGGACAGTAACTGATACAATATAAGTGCTAAATACATTTTAGTTCCTATTACTACTAGCTGTCTTTTCCTAGCACATCACATTTATTTTTTTCCTTTTCTGTCAGTTTTCCCATTTGCTCCTGTTCTCCATTGTAAACAATCTATAGTGACTATTTCCGACTATTTTTTTAAATGATAAGTTTTTTTCAAATATAAGCTATTCCTCTACATTTTCATTTTCTAAGTGCCTGTTACTCCTCAAGCCCTTGATTTCTACAAGGTCAAAAGAGGGGAAAATACCGTGAAAAGAACACATTGCAATAAATACCTCTACCTAACAAAGTTTTTAGTGCCAGAAGGAGAATGGGATGGAGGGCATATTAGGCTACGTGGAGTGGTCTGGGATGACTTTAGCAGGGTTTGAGAAGAGGGGAAGAGAATTTTTGCAGAGGGTGGGGAAGGGCATCCAGATGGGCATGAACTGTGGTTTGGAGCAGAAATGTATAAAGTGTTCAGGGAATAGTAAGGTTATTATGATGAGGTAAAATGTCTGAAACAGAGCAATCGGATGTGAGGTTATTGAACAGTATAATTTGTGATGAATGAAGACTAGGCTGGAGGTAATTGGTAGAGAGCTTAAAGCAAATGCAAAAGTGTCTAGATTTAATACAAAGAGCAAGTATAAGAGTACATAATTCAGGCTTGTAAGTTAATAATAATGATGATTAGTCTTATTTTTGGAGGGCTTACTATGTCCAAGTCATTGTGCAAGAACCTCCTAAATGGTCTCTGTGCACTTTTTCTTGTCCATCTGCTAATTCTTGCCTCAACAGAGCAGCCACAGTAATTTTTAAAAAACTGCAAATCTGATCATGTTGTTGACTTCTCCCTCACCCTTCTTAAAATTCTTCACCAGCTTCTCTTTGCTCTTCTGAAAAAGACCAAAATCCTTTTTCATGGCCTACTAGGTCCTGCCAGATCTGGCTCCAGCCTCTTCAGCTTCAAATCTTGTTCTCTTTTGGTTCCTTAACCCAAGTCCTGCCCTCTCCTGGCAGAGTGCTTTCACAGATGCTCTTTCTTACCCTGGACAGCTCCTGCTGGTACCTCTTGGTCTGGTTAACACTACTTTATCCTCTACATCTCCATGTAAATGACACATTGTCAGGGAAGCCTAGGCTAGGTTGCATTAACCTCTCTTAGAGTTTTCCTTCATAGCATGGACAGCCATGGAGGTACAACAAGTGGATCTTTCTTCAAGAATTTGCTATGCAGCTGCAAAGAGTACAGATGACTGAATGCCTTCTTTTAGTGACTTCAGGACCTGCCCCAGCTTTCTAGCCACGGCCACACTCTTCCAGGCAGCCCCAATCTAATGAGTGGACATAGCAGATAGTCCTACTGCCTGGTCATTTCTATCCAATGTGGGATTCCTCTAATGGACAGTCTTTTTTCCTAAGTCCCTCTTGACTTGGCCAAGCCTTTGGCAGGTCTGCATTTCAGTCTGAGACTCTTCTGCCCTATTCTGCTTTCTCTGCCCTTAATGTTTCTCAGGCATTAACCCCCGCAAAACCTCTTTTGCTTATAATTCTGTCTTTGCATCTGTCCCCTGGAGGGTCCAAATGACACGTAGCACTTATCGCTTTTTAAACTATATATTTACTTGTATGACATCTAATTAATGTTTGCACCACTGAAAAATTCATGAGGGGCAGGGCCACTTCTGCACTCAAAACTGTATCCTTAGTTATCTTCCAAAATATATAAAAATCCTCAAAAACTATTTATGACAAGAAAGTAAAGAACTTTTGTTATCTCACTAATCCTTTGAGAGAGTTTCTATTTTTGTGATATTTTGAAGATGAGGAAACTAAATGGGAGAGATTAATTTGCCCAAATTTGAATCCAGGTGTGTCTGATGTCAAAGATCTTCTGAACCACTGCTTAATTCCCTTCCTGAGCAGGTGAAAAAGAGGATCAGAATGATTCTTTAACCAGGATCCTTGGGTTTTTGCCTTGCTGGGTCCTTGCGCTCCTACCAAATATTGTAAGCTTGATTTTAAAGGAATCTTGCCAGATTAATTTTTGTATTTCGAATAGTGCCTGACATAGAAAAGTACACGCTCCATGTATAGTAAACTGGATGGGCAGCGGAGGGCAGGGATGATGCTTAAAGAAGATGATTCTTGCTGCCTCTGTAGATGCCAGTAGAGGAACGTGTGTCAACTCTACGAATTCTCAAGAGGAATCGATGCCCAGGACTCTGGAGCACAATTTTCTTTGCTCACAACTCTCCTCCCCCCACGTCTAAGGCAATATGGCAGTGTCCTCAGTAAGTTTTCCATTTATGCTGCAAAGAGAAATCAGTTCATCTGAGAGCCAGTCATTTCTCTCTTGCCTTCAGAGTTGTAATGCACTTGATGCAGTTAAGAATGAATTATTGCAGCAGAGCCTGGAAGGAATCTTAGAGAAAGACTTAGCCTACTTATTTTGTATGGAGAAGAAATCGAGGGCCAGAGAGGTAAAGAAACTTTCTCAAGTAGCTGAGGTAGAACTGAAACCAAATCACATGTTTCTCCATTCCTGACTTCCAGCTTGCAGAAGAATCTACGGATCTTCATTTTACTTCCTAGCAAGAAGGCTAAACTTTGCTTCAGAAAGAGTCACACAACTCCCTTTTGCTAGGATGTGGCCCAGAGGGAGAGGAATGGGGGTAAATAAAGGATTCTAGAACAGCAGTACTGTGCAAGAATCAGTAGTTCCAAGTCTGACTTCTGAAAATAAGATATATTAGCTGGAAAGAGAAGTAAAATTGCTTGATTAGAGAGCTAATCTAGTTTGGATCTTATTGTTGGAAAGTCTGAGCAAATTTGAGTTCTCCTGAACTGCTTTCTCAAATCTTTAATAGTTCTAGCCTAAAGCAATCACTGTTTTCTTTCAAGGAGCTCTTTCCACTTCTCTGACATTGACTGTCTCTGTGTGAAGATTTGTGACTTCTGGTGTTGTTTTCATCTTATAAATAAAAAAGGAGGCAAAAATAGATCCTGCCAAAGGTCACACCACCTCAATATTAGGACCAGTCTCTCTTCATTTACAAAAGGATTCTCAGACTAGGAGGGATGGACCAGGTAGCCTTGGTTATCTTCCAGCTGCTGGTCCTCTCTGGTGCCTGTCAGCCTGCCAAGAACCAGTGCTGCAAGGCTCTTAGTGCCCATGATTATCTTGGTTGGTGAGGAGGCCCCGCTAGGTTTGGAGAGGGTCAGGGCACAGGTCCAGCCAAGATGAGAGGCCAGAGAGAAGAAATGAGGGAAAAAATTCTGGAGAAATACATCAAAACAATGCTGAGAGCACAACTCTGGCTATGGACTGAGGATTGGCAAGAAAGTGAAATAGCCCTGTTCAAGGTCGGAGCAGTGAGGACATTCTCTAGCTGGAAACTGAAATCAATTCTTCTTTCCTTTCAGCCTGGCAGCTGAATCTGGTGGGTGCCTAGGAAGCTGGAACACTAAGAGGCAGCACTGGCAGCAGCACAAGTAAAAGGTAAAAGGGCTCACAAATACAAGGCTGGGCCAGAAAGGAGCCCTTCTTTGACCCTTGTCATGGGTCCCTTTCTAATAAGGACAGAGCTACTCCTTGGCCTGTGAAGGGCATCATGGGAGTATCTATTCTTGTGGGCTCCTATTTTCATCACAATTAGTTTTTCATAATTTTGTTTTTAAAATACAGGAATCATATGTCCTTGTAGCTAAGGCCATGTTTTGATAAGAGTGGGAGTGGGAAGAGGCTCTTCCTTTCTTATGAGTTTTAAAATTCAGGGCAGGCTAGAACAAAAAATTTCACAATTTGTATGGAAACACAAAAGACCCCAAATAGCCAAAACAATCTTGAGAAAGAAAAACAGAGCTGGAGGAATCAGGCCCCCTGACTTCAGACTATACTGCAAAGCTACAGTAATCAAGATAGTATGGTATTGGCACAAAACCAGAAATATAGATCAATGGAACAGGATAGAAAGCCCGGAGATGAACCCACGCACATATGGTCACCTTATCTTTGATAAAGGAGGCAAGAATATACAGTGGGGGAAAGACAGCTTCTTCAATAAGTGGTGCTGGGAAAACTGGACAGCTACATGTAAAAGAATGAAATTAGAACACTCCCTAACACCATACACAAAAATAAACTCAAAATGGGTTAAAGACCTAAATGTAAGGCCAGACACTATCAAAATCTTAGAGGAAAACATAGGCAGAACACTCTATGACATAAATCACAGCAAGATCCTTTTTGACCCATCTCCTAGAGAAATGGAAATAAAAACAAAAATAAACAAATGGGACCTAATGAAACTTAAAAGCTTTTGCACAGCAAAAGAAACCATAAAGAAGACAAAAAAGACAACCCTCAGAATGGGAGACAATATTCGCAAATGAAGCAACTGACAAAGGATTAATCTCCAAAATTTACAAGCAGTTCATGCAGCTCAATATCAAAAGAACAAACAACCCAATCCTAAAATGGGCAGAAGACCTAAATAGACATTTCTCCAAAGAAGATATACAGATTGCCAACAAACGCATGAAAGAATGCTCAACATCATTCATCATTAGAGAAATGCAAATCAAAACTACAATGTGATATCATCTCACACCGGTCAGAATGGTCATCATCAAAAAATCTACAAACAATAAATGCTGGAGAGGGTGTGGAGAAAAGGGAGCCCTCTTGTACTATTGGTGGGAATGTAAATTGATACAGCCACTATGGAGAACAGTATGGAGGTTAAAAAACCTTTAACTTTTAGTTAAAAAACTAAAAAAAGGAATTACCATATGACCCAGCAATCCCATTCCTGGGCATATACCCAGAGAAAACCATAATTCAGAATGATACATGCACCCCAATGTTCATTGCAGCACTATTTACAATAGCCCGGTCATGGAAGCAACCTAAATGTCCATTGACAGATGAATGGATAAAGAAGATGTGGCACATATATACAATGGAATATTACTCAGCCATAAAAAGAAACGAAATTGAGTTACTTGTAATGAGGTGGATGGTCCTAGAGTCTGTCATACAGAGTGAATAAGTCAGAAAGAAAAGCAAATACCGTATGCTAATACATATATATGGAACCTAAATTTTAAAAAGGTCATGAAGAACCTAGGGACAAGATGGGAATAAAGATGCAGACCTACTAGAGAATGGACTTGAGGATATGGGGAGGGGGAAGGGTAAGCTGTGACGAAGTGAGAGAGTGGCATGGACATATATACACTACTAAATGTAAGCAAGAGGAAGGGAGGTGGGGGAATATAGAAAAATCAAACCCCTTTTCTCTCTCTTCTGCTTCGCTGCTTGGTGGGTGCATAAAGGTGGATATAATTTAGGAGTGGGGAAGGGGTTGAGGGAAAATAATGTGCAGGGGAAAAAAGTATCACAGAACAAGAATTTTTAGAGATAGAAGAAAATCCATATTTGGAGAATTTCAGCATGAAAGACACACTTTCCACACACAAACAGTTTATGTAGATCTGTAATTGAGCAAATAAACTAAGAAGGGAAAGGGAAAGACAATACAGTGGCCAGAACAAGGTGGGTTGGAGGCACGTCTGCCAGCCTCTGTAATGGAGAAGAAAGAGAAAAGATGTGGTGGTGAGAGCACATTTTCACATTTCAATTCAACAATTACTGAGCACATATTAGGTGCCAGGCAACATGCTGGACGCTGGGTGTTCACAAGCTAACAAGATAAAAGTTATACCACTAAGGCTTTCACATTCTAGAAGAGGAGAGGGATCTGTTCACAGACAATCTCAAAACAAGGCATAATGTGACAGATTCAATAGAGCTACAAGCTGCTTGCTACAGAAGACAGATGAGGCTGACAATAATTCCATCTAGCAGAGCACGGAAACCGTCAGAGAGGAAGTAACATTTGATCTGGAATGTGAAAGATGATTTTATTTTTCCTTTTCACTGCACTTTGATGCTTTCCTTATATGTAAAGGTAAAGTTATTACCTTAAGAAAATTGTATCTCTCCATTTTGCATTACAACAACAGCAGGGACAATATGTGAGATGACTCCTTGGGGATGTTATCATTATCTATCAGAGGGAAGGTCCACATTCAGTTGCTCCAGTAGCCAGGCAAAGGGTCTTATGGAAATAAAAGAATGCAGAGTCCAGAGAGAACTCAACTAGCTACAATAAGAAATAGGAATTTCTCCAGGGCAAAGACAACTCATTATTTAAGACAAGCAATATTGCTCCTCCCTCAATAATATCCAGCTATTACATTCTTGTAGTTACATATCAGATCATATTTATAATCCACTATTATTTTTACATGTGAAATTGCTTTAAGAATATAGCAAGTATTAAAATCAGAGACTGGACTGCCTTACACAGGTGTTTTAACCAGAGGTCAGCAAACTTTTTCTGTAAAGGCCTAGATAGCAAATATTTTCAGCTTTGCAGGCCACATGGTCTCTGTTGCAACTACAGAGCTCTACCCTTATAAGCATGAAGACAGCCATAGGCAGTATGTAAATGAATGAACATGATTGGTTTCTAATAAAACTTTATTTACAAAAACAGTGAGCTGCATTTAGTCCTAAGGCCATAGTTTGTCAACTTCAGCTTTTAACCCTCAGGTTAACATGACTCTCCCCAAACCCTCCCACTTATGTAGCATGAAGGGCAGAGGAGGTATCCATTGAAAGCATAGCTACCTTTCCAGCCCCTCATCAGTATTTTCTAATCAATAATTTCTTTTTATATTTTAAAATCAAAGCACTCTATTCCTACTTTTTAACCTAAATTTCCATCTCCATTTTTTTCTACCTCTAGCCAGGCATATCTTAATAGCTACATGGATTAATCTTCTCATCCCTAGCAACAACTGTGGCTAAGCTGCTCTATAAACAGAATTTCCAGAGCTCTATCCTGAAATGTGGCATAGATTGCCAGTTGTTAGCCTCAATATTTATTCTTCTCTTTCCTTAGTAATATAAACCCCAATATTTACCTAGGCATATAGCCACCCAGAATACAGACATTTTCCAGTTTCCTTGTAGCTGACCCCCAGGACAAGGTAATTATGATCTTGCTAATGTGAGGTAAACAGAAATATTATGCAGCACCTTTCAGGAAACCATTTTAAAAAGCAGCTGATGGGTGTCTTCTGCCCTTATCCTTCATCCCTTTCTCTATTATTCTGCCTGGAAATATGATGTGATGACTGAATTCCAGCTACCCTCTTGGACCATGAGGACAAAGACTTTGTCATAGAATGTCAAAGCAGTGATCTGGAAAAAGTATTAATACTTGAAGACTGTGGATTCTCATACAATCCCTGGGCCACCTTACTTTTACCTGATAGAGAAATAAACTTCTACCTTGTTTAAGTTACTGTTACTTGCAGCCATACCTAATTATAATGAATATGTTCAGTTGCTTTAAATTTTTAAATAAGGAAAAATTTTTTTGAAATGAAGACTGAGATGAGCTTCACTGTAGTTCTTAACATGATTATTTTTTTAAAAAAATGATAATTTTAAGTCTTAAATCACTGAATATTTATGATTGTTAATTGTGGCAGAAGAGAGCACAGGTGCCTATTTGAATTTATTGGAAGTTTGTACTATAGCCTGTAAACGTTTTGCTTCTTACAAATTCAAATAACAAATAGAGGCAATGGAGAAACATTTACTAATACATTAAGTTATCCTGGGATCTGGAGCCTGCCTGGATCTCTCAGCAACAGGGCAAAGGTTATTCTATGTAACCAGGTTAAATTGACACCATCAGGGTGCTGATTAGAACTGAGAGTGTACATCTACAGTTCCCTGTTGCCTACTTGCACTCCATGCTTGCAATATGCAGCAAAGCCTGTCCCCTCCCACCCCAAGCTTGTACTCTAAGGCCAGTTTGTTGGAGGAGGTAATCAAAAGGACATGCCCTAGCACAGGGAGATCAGCTCCGTGCTTTGTGACCACCTAGAGAGGTGGGATAGGGAGGGTGGGAGGGAGATGCAAGAGGGAGGGGATATGGGGATATATGTATACGTATAGCTGATTCACTTTGTTATATAGCATAAACTAACACAACATTGTAAAGCAATTATACTCCAATAAAGATATTAAAAAGAAAAGAATATGCTTGGCCAGCGAGAGGATCAACACGGAAATTAGCTGTGGCTGGAGTGAGGAGAGCAGGGGAAGAATTCACAGAAAAAAGGGTTGAAAAGAGGTGTCCTGGGACCAGATTATGTAGGGCCCTGTAGGGCATGGAATAAACAGTCGTGATCTGATTTACAGTTTTAAAGTGTTGTTCTGGCTGTTGTGTGGAGACTAGACTGTAGGGGAGCAGGAGTGAAATGCCAGTCAGGAGGTATATATAGTAATCCAAAGAGGGTTGAGGACAGCTCAGACTAACATGCTACTGCTGAGAAGGTAGGAAGTGGATGGATTGGGATAAATTTTGAAGAATTTGCTTTTGCACTGGATATTGAATATGAGGGGGAAAAGAAAGCAAAGTTGACTTAAATCTTTTTTGGCCTGAGAAACTGTTTGTTGTCATTTTCTGAGAAGGAAAACATTGGAGGACGCATAGGTTTAAGTAGGGGATATCAAGATTTTGATTATGGTAAACTTTTTTTCTTATATTGATGAGTTTATTTTAATCTCTGAAAGCATCTGTTAATTCTCAACATCATTTCTATAACATATAAAGGTAGTAAATTGAGTATGTCAGTTGAGATACTTGTGGCACAGCAGCAAATATAATTTGGAGTTAGATAAGTCATAATTTTCATGATCTTTAATAAATTTAGTAATAAAAAATAATAAAATAATAACAATGGAAAGTACTTGACTAGCACTTACTATGTATCAGACACTATTCTAAGTGCTTTACATTCTATTAACTTAATCCTCAAAATAACCGAGGGGCAAACAGGCATAGAAAATTTCTGACTTGCCCTAGATCACACAACTTGCTAGTGGTGGAGCTACTATAGAAGCCTATGTAGCTGGTTCCAGGGACTGTGCCCTTAGCCATTATGCTCTACTACCTCATGTGGTTTTGTTTTTTGGTCTATTAATATGGTGTATTACATTGATTGATTTTCGTATGTCAAACTACCTATACATTCCTTGCATGGATCCCGCTTAGTTGTGACATATAATTCTGCTTTCTGGTATTTTGTTGAAGAGTTTTGCTTCTGTATTCATAAGGAATATTAGTCCCTAGTTTTCTTTCTTGGGATTTCTTTGTCTCCTTTTGATATTACTGGACTCATAGAATTAGTCAGGAAGTATTTCCCCCTGTTTCATTTTTTTGGGAGAATTTGTGAAGTGTTGAAAAGCTGGGCTTTTCTTTTGGGAATTCTGTCAATTACTAATTCAATTTCTCTACTTATTATATGTCTGTTTAGATTTTCTACTTCTTCTTGAGTCAGTTTTGGTAGTTTGTGTCTTTGTAGGGATTTGTCCATTTTCATCTATATTATGTATTTTACTGGCATACATTTGTTCATAGTATTTCTTTATAATCCTTTTTATTTCTGTAAGTTTGGTAGTAATGCTCCCCCTTTTACTCCTGATTTTAGAAATTTAGATATTTTTTTCTTGTTAAAGACTTGTCAATTTGTTGAATTTTTCAAAGACTCAACTTTTAATTTTGTTAATTTTCTGTATTGTTTTTCTATTATCTATTCCATTTATTTCTTCTGTGATATTTATTATTTCCTTCCTTTTACTTGCCTTAGGTTGAGTTTCTTTAGTTTCTTAAGGTGGAAGTTTAGATTACTGCTTTGTGATCTTTTATCCTTTTTCCCCCAGCTTTATTAAGGTATAATTGACAAATAAAATTGTGTTATACCTAAAGTATACAATGTGATGATTTGATACATGTATATGTGTGAAGAACTCACACTATCAAGTTAACTAACACATTCATCATCTCATGTGTTTAATTTTTTTGGTGAGGACACTTAAGATCTACTCTCTTAGCAAATTTCAATTATACAATAAAGTATTATCAACTATAGTCACCATGTTATGTATTAGATTCTCAGACCTTATTCATCTTATAGATTGAAGTTTGCACCCTTTTACCATCTTTCCCCATTTCATCCACGCCGAGCCCATGGCAACATTTACTCTACCATCTGTTTCTATGAGTTAAATTTTTTAAAAAAGATTCTACATATTGTGATACCATGCAGTATTTGTCTTTGTCTGATTTAGTTCATTTATCATAATGCCCTCCAGGTTAATTCATGTTATTGAAGATGGCAGGATTTCCTTCTTTTTTGGGTCTGAATAATATTCCATTGTATATCTATATCTATATCTATATCTATATATATCACATTTTCCTTATCCATGCACCCATTGATGGACACTTAGGTTGTTTCCATACCTTGACTATTGAGAATAATACTGCAATGAACAGGGAGTGCTGATATCTCTTCAATATCCTATTTTCATTTCCTTTGGATATATTCCCAGAAGTGGGATTGGTGAATCATATGGTAGTTCTATTTTTCATTTTGTGAGGAACCACCATACTGGATATCCAGGTTTTCTAACACCATTTATTGAGAGATTATTCTTTCCCCATTGTATGTTCTTGGCACCTTTGTTGAAAATTCACCATATCTGCGTGGGTTTATTTATGGGCTCTGCATTCTGTTCTATTAGTCTATGTGTCTGTTTATATGCCAATACAGTACCATTTTGATTACTATGGCTTTATAATATAGTTTGAAATCAGGAATTGTGATACCTCCTGCTTTGTTCTTCTTTCTCAAGATTGCTTTGGTTATTTGGAGTCTTTTGTGGTTCCATATGAATTTTAAGGTTATTTTTCCTTTTTCTGTGAAACAGGCACTGGAATTTTGGAGGGGCTTGCATTGAATTTGTGATTGCTTTGTGTAGAATGTATATTTTAACAATAGTAATTCTTCAAATCCATGAACATGAAATATCATTCCTTTATTTGTGTCTTCCTAAATTTCTTTCATCAATGTTTTACAATTTTCAATGTACAGATTTTTCATCTCCTTGATTAAATTTATGCCTGAGTACTTCATTCTTTTTGATGTTATTTTAAATGGGATTGTTTTCTTAAAATTTCTCTTTCCAGTAGTTTGTTTGTGTATACAAACACAACTGATTTTTGCATAATGATTTTACGTCTGCAACTTTACTGAACTCATTTATTAGTTCTAACAGGTTTTTTTTTTTTTTGGTGGAGTCTTTTGAATGTTCCATATATAATAGCATGTCTTTCTGGGACATCTATAATACATATATTGGCCTTCTTGATGTTATCCCATAAGTTATTTAAGTTATCTTCACTCATTTTTATTCTTTTTTCTTTTTGGTCTTCTGATTGGATGATTTCTACTGCCCTGTCTTTGAGTTCGCTAATTTTTTTCTTCCACTTGATCTAGTATGTTGTTGAACCCCTCTATTGAATTCTTTAGCTCAATTATTGTACTCTTCAGCTGTATGATTTGTGTTTGATAGTTTTTAATATTTTCTATCTCTTTGTGGAAATTATCACTTTGTTCGTGCATTCCTCTCCTGACCTCAGTGAGCTTCTTTATCATCAATAGTTTTAACTCTCTATCATATAAATCACTTATCTCCATTTTATTAAGGTCAGTTTCTGGAGATTTATCTTGTTCTTTTGTTTGGAATGTATTCCTCTGTTTCTTCATTTTCCTTGACTCTCCGTGTTGTTTTCTGCATATTAGATAAAACCACCTCTTCTAGTCTTGACAGACTGATCTTGTGTAGGAGAAGAAGCTCATCAATCAACCCGGCTAGAATTCCTGCTTACCTATCAAACTTTTGTCCAAATTGCTATCTTTGTTCTTAGTGGCTGTCTGTAGTTGAGGTTTTTCCAGGACCTGTCAGTATCCCAACAGCATGGAGAATGCCCATTCTTATGCCTGTTCAGACTCCCAGAGGACGACAAATTGCCTGCACCTTCAGCTCCATGATGCAAGAAGCCTGACCTTCAGGCAGGGTCTAGGAAAGTCAGCACATTAGATATGTACTTTAGGCCCTATCAAGGAGAAACTGGGAGCAGCGTTTTCTTTGCTACTAATTCTGTGCTGAACCAGAAGGAATAGTTTCTGGGAGTGCTTACAAACCAAATAGAATCACCTCTTTGTTTTGTGTGGTTCTGGGAGACTGTGAATGCTGAGCCCTGATAGCTCTCAGAGCTAAGTGATTTGGGAGTCAGTACCTTGGGTGGAAGCCATAAAAGTTGGGGTCCTAGGTATGTGGACAAGCTTCTCTCAGGAAGAAGATAGAGGCTTGATTTTATTACTGGAGTGAGCCAGGGAGTGACAGCAGGAACATGCCTACTCAGACTCCTTGAAGGAGTCTAGTCAGCTTCCATAGGCAGGCTGATTAGAAACCAGGACTTCAAGCAGCATCTGGTGAAGTGTGCAGTCAAACCCCTTCCAGGGAAAAACTGGGAGATGGGCTTTTTTGCTTGTTTCCTCTGTGTTGAGCCTGGTGAGGGAATAGCTGCATCAAATGCTTCTGTGCCTGTTTGAAAACTCCTTTTTTAAAATTAATATGGTTCTGTGGGACTTGTGAATGCCAAGCCATTTTGGCAATCAGAACTAGGTGATTTGAAGACCCATATCTCAGATGGCACACAAAATTTGGGGTGCTAGATATGCGGACAAGCTTTTACCAGGTAGAAGCTGGAGACTCGGTTTTTTTGTTGGAATGAGCAAGAGGGAGAATGTGGGGTAAGTGACTACTGGCCCACCAGTTCTTTTTGGTTCCTGGGAGGATTCCAGTCCTTGCCTAGGTGCAGACTGATTAGAAGCTAACCCCTCAGGCAGAAGCTAGTAAAGTATACAGTAAACTTCTTCTGGGGAGAAACTGGGAGATGAACAATTTTGCCTGCTCGTTCTGCACTGAGCCTACGTATATAGCAGCAGACAGGGCTCACATGCCTGTTTAAATACTGCTTCCTTGGGAATTTCCTGGTGGTCCAGTAGTTGGGACTCTGTGCTTTCACTGCCAAGGGCCCGGGCTCAGCCCCTGGCCAAGGAACTAAAATCCTGCAAGCCATGTGGCACAGCCCAAATAAACAAACAAAACAAAATAAAACAAAAAAACCCCACCTTCTTTGTGGGCTAAAGTCCTGTGGAACTCATGAATGAATGCAAGCCAGACTGGTTGTCACAGCTAGGTGATTTGAGGGTCTGACCCTTAGGTGGCAACCATAAAAGTTGGGATGCTAAATGTATGGACACATTTCTTCCAGGTAGATCCTGGTGAATTGGTTTTACCGTTGGAATTAGCCACAGAGAGAAGGTGGGAGAAGGTACCCACTGGCTGTTTTGGGCTCTGGGCAGGATCTCAGTCAGCATATAGATGTGAGCTTATTAGAAGCTGGACCCTCAGATAGCAGCTGGTAATCAGATAGGGAAAGAGAAGTGTTATAATTAAAAAAAAATTTTAATTTAATATTATTTATTTTTAATACAGCAGGTTCTTATTAGTCATCAATTTTATACACATCAGTGTATACATGTCAATCCCAATCACCCAATTCATCACACCACCATCTCCACTCACCCACGGCTTTCCCCCCTTGGTGTCTATATGTTTGTTCTCTACATCTGTGTCTCAACTTCTGCCCTGCAAACCAGTTCATCTGTACCATTTTTCTAGGTTCCACATACATGCGTTAATATACGGTATTTGTTTTTCTCTTTCTGACATACTTCACTCTGTATGACAGTCTCTAGATCCATCCACATCTCAACAAATGACCCAATTTTGTTCCTTTTTATGTCTGAGTAATAATCCATTGTATATATGTACCACATCTTCTTTATCCATTAGTCTGTCGATGGGCATTTATGTTGCTTCCATGACCTGGCTATTGTAAATAGTGTTGCAATGAACATTGGGGTGCATATGTATTTTTGAATTATGGCTTTCTTTGGGTATATGCCCAGTAGTGGGATTGCTGGATCATAAGGTAATTCTGTTTTTAGTTTTTTAACAAACCTCCATACTGTTCTCCATAGTGGCTGTATCAATTTACATTCCCACCAACAGTGCAAGAGGATTCCCTTTTCTCCACACCCTCTCCAGCATTTGTTGTTTGTAGATTTTCTGATGATGCCCATTCTAACTGGTGTGAGGTAATACCTCCTTGTAGTTTTGAATTGCATTTCTCTAATAATTAGTGATGTTGAGCAGCTTTTCGTGTGCTTCTTGGCCATCTGTATGTCTTCTTTGGAGAAATGTCTATTTAGATCTTCTGCCCATTTTTGGATTGGGTTTCTTGTTTCTTTAATATTGAGCTGAATGAGCTGTTTATATATTTTGAAGAATAATCCTTGGTCCGTTGATTCATTTGCAAATATTTTCTCCCATTCTAAGGGTTGTCTTTTTGTCTTGTTTATGGTTTCCTTTGCTGTGCAAAATGTTTGAAGTTGCATTAGGTCCCATTTATTTATTTTTGTTTTTATTTGCATTACTCTAGGAAGTGTATCAAAAAAGATCTTGCTGTGATTTATGTCAAAGAGTGTTCTTCCTATGTTTTCTTCAAGAGTTTTATAGTTTAGGTTTATTTAGGTTTCTAATCCATTTTGAGTTTATTTTTGTGTATGGTATTAGGAAGTGTTCTAATTTCATTCTTTTACATGTAGCTGTCCAGTTTTCCCAGCACCACTTATTGAAGAGACTGTCTTTTCTCCATTGTATGTCCTTGCCTTCTTGTCATAGATTAGTTGACCATAGGTGTGTGGGTTTATCTCTGGGCTTTCTATCTTGTTCCATTGATCTGTTTCTGGTTTTGTGCCAGTATCATATTGTCTTGATTACTGTAGCTTTGTAGTATAGTCTGAAGTCAGAGAGTCTGATTCCTCCAGCTCTGTTTTTTTCCCTCAAGACTGCTTTGGCTATTTGGGGTCTTTTGTGTCTCCATACAAATTAAAAAATTTTTTGTTCTAGTTCTGTAAAAAATGCCATTGACAATTTGATAGGGATTGCATTGAACCTGTAGATTGCTTTGGGTAGTATAGTCATTTTCACAATATTGATTCTTGCAATCCAAGAACATGGTATATCTCTCCATCTGTTGGTATCATCTTTAATTTCTTTCATCAGTGTCTTATAGTTTTCTGCATACAGGTCTTTTGTCTCCCTAAGTAAGTTTATTCCTAGGTATTTTATTCTTTTTGTTGCAGTGGTAAATGGGAGTGTTTCCTTAATTTCTATTTCAGATTTTTCATCATTAATGTATAGGAATACCAGAGATATCTGTGCATTAATTTTGTATCCTGCAACTTTACCAAATTCATTGATGAACTGTAGTAGTTTTCTGGTGACATTTTTAGGATTCTCTATGTATAGTATCATGTCATCTGCAAACAGTGACAGTTTTACTTCTTTTTTCCCAATTTGTATTCCTTTTATTTCTTTTTCTTCTCTGATTGCCGTGGCTAGGACTTCTAAAACTGTGTTGAATAATAGTGGTGAGAGTGGACATCCTTGTCTTGTTCCTGATCTTGGAGGAAATGCTTTCAGTTTTTCACCATTGAGAATGATGTTTGCTGTGGGTTTGTCATATATGGCCTTTATTATGTTGAGGTAGGTTCTCACTATGCCCACTTTCTAGAGAGTTTTTATCATAAATGGTGTTGAATTTTGTCAAAAGCTTTTTCTGCATCTATTGAGATGATCATATGGTTTTTATTCTTCAATTTGTTAATATGGTGTGTCATACTGATTGATTTGCGTATACTGAAGAATCCTTGCATCCCTGGGATAAATTCCACTTGATCATGGTGTATGATCCTTTTAATGTGTTGTTGGATTCTGTTTGCTAGTATTTTGTTGAGGATTTTTGCATCTATATTCATCAGTTATATTGGTCTATAATTTTCTTTTTTTGTAGTATCTTTGACTGGTTTTGGTATCAGGGTAATGGTGGCCTCATAGAATGAGTTTGGGAGTGTTCCTCCCTCTGCAATTTTTTTGGAAGAGCTTGAGAAGGATGGGTGTTAGCTCTTCTCTAAATGTTTGATAGAATTCACCTGTGAAGCCATCTGGTCCTGGACTTTTGTTTGTTGGAAGATTTTTAATCACAGTTTCAATTTCATTACTTGTGATTGGTCTGTTCATAGTTTCTATTTCTTCCTGGTTCAGTCTTGGAAGGTAATGCCTTTCTAAGAATTTGTCCATTTCTTCCAGGTTGTACATTTTATTGGCATGGAGTTGCTTGTAGTAGTCTCTTAATATGCTTTATATTTCTGCAGTGTCTGTTGTAAGTTTTCCTTTTTCATTTCTAATTTTATTGATTTGAGTCCTCTCCCTCTTTTTCTTGATGAGTCTGGCTAATGGTTTATCAATTTTTTTTATCTTCTCAAAGAACCAGCTTTTAGTTTTATTGATCTTTGCTATTGTTTTCTTTGTTTCTATTTCATTTATTTCTGCTCTGATCTTTATGATTTCTTTCCTTCTGCTAACTTTGGGTTTTGTTTGTTCTTCTTTCTCTAGTTCCTTTAGGTGTAAATTTAGATTGTTTATTTGAGATTTTTCTTGTTTCTTGATGTAGGCTTGTATAGCTATAAAATTCCCTCTTAGAACTGCTTTTGTTGCGTCCCATAGGTTTTGGATCATCGTGTTTTCATTGTCATTTGTCTCTGGGTCTCTAGGTATTTTTTAATTTCCTCTTTGATTTCTTCAGTGATCTCTTGGTTATTTAGTAACATATTGTTTAAACTCCATGTGTTAGTGATTTTTACGTTTTTTCCCTTGTAATTCATTTCTAATCTCATAGTGTTGTGGTCAGAAGAGACTCTTGATATGATTTCAGTTTTCTTAAATTTACTGAGGCTTGATTTGTGACCCAAGATGTGATCTATCCTGGAGAATGTTCCATGCACACTTGAGAAGAAACTGTAATCTGCTGTTTTGGGATGGAATGTCCTATAAATATCAATTAAATCTATTTGGTCTATTGTGTCATTTAAAGCTTCTATTTCTTTATTTATTTTCATTTTTGATGATCTGTCCATTGGCGTAAGTGAGGTGTTAAAGTCCCCCACTATTATTGTGTCACTGTCGATTTCCTCTTTTATAGCTGTTAGCAGTTGCCTTATGTATTGAGGTCCTCCTATGTTGGGTGCATATATATTTATAATTGTTATATCTTCTTCTTGGATTGATCCCTTGATCATTATGTAGTGTCCTTCTTTGTCTCTTGTAACATTCTTTATTTTAAAGTCTATTTTATCTGATATGAGTATTGCTACTCCAGCTTTCTTTTGATTTCCATTTGCATGGAATATCTTTTTTGATCCCCTCACTTTCAGTCTGTATGTGTCCCTAGGTCTGAAGTGGGTCTCTTGTAGACAAAATATATATGGGTCTTGTTTTTGTATCCATTCAGCAAGCTTGTGTCTTTTGGTTGGAGTATTTAATCCATTCACGTTTAAGGTAATTATTGATATGTATGTTCCTATGAGCATTTTCTTAATTGTTTTGGGTTTGTTTTTTTGGTCCTTTTCTTCTCTTGTGTTTCCCACTTAGAGAAGTTCCTTTATTATTATTATTATTTTTCAGTACGTGGGCCTCTCACTGTTGTGGCCTCTCCCGTTGCAAAGCACAGGCTCCGGACGCGCAGGTCAGCGGCCATGGCTCACGGGCCCAGCCGCTCCGCGGCATGTGGGATCTTCTCGGACCAGGGCACGAACCCATGTCCCCTGCATCAGCAGGCGGACTCTCAACCACTGCACCACCAGGGAAGCCCGAGAAGTTCCTTTAACATTTGTTGTAGAGCTGGTTTGGTGGTGCTGAATTCTCTTAGCTTTTGCTTGTCTGTAAAGCTTTCGATTTCTCCATCGAATCTGAATGAGATCTTTGCTATGTAGAGTAATCCTGGTTGTAGCTTTTTCCCTTTCATCACTTTAAGTATATCATGCCACTCCCTTCTGGCTTGTAGAGTTTCTGCTGAGAAATCAGCTGTTAACCTTATGGGAGTTCCCTTGTATGTTACTTGTCATTTTTCCCTTGCTGATTTCAATAATTTTTCTTTGTAATTTTTGTCCATTTGATTACTATGTGTCTCAGCGTGTTTCTCCTTGGGTTTATCCTGTAAGGGACTTGCTGCACTTCCTGGACTTGGGTGGTTATTTCCTTTCCCATGTTAGGGAAGTTTTTGACTATAATCTCTTCAAATATTTTCTCAGGTCCTTTCTCTCTCTCTTCTCCTTCTGGGACCCCTATAATGCAAATGTTGTTGTGTTTAATGTTGTCCCAGAGGTGTCTTAGGCTGTCTTCATTTCTTTTCATTCTTCTTGCTTTAGTCTGTTCTGCAGCAGAGAATTCCACCATTCTGTCTTCCAGGTCACTTATCCGTTCTTCTGCCTCAGTTATTCTGCTATTGATTCCTTCTAGTGTAGTTTTCATTTCAGTTATTGTATTGTTCATCTCTGGTTGTTTGTTCTTTAATTCTTCTAGGTCTTCATTAAACATTTCTTGCATCTTCTCAATCTTTGCCTCCATTCTTTTTCCGAGGTCCTGGATCATCTTCACTATCATTATTCTGAATTCTTTTTCTGGAAGGTTGCCTATCTCCACTTCATTTAGTTGTTTTTCTGGGGTTTTATCTTGTTCCTTCATCTGGTACATAGCCCTCTGCGTTTTCATCTTGTCTATGTTTCTGTGAATGTGGTTTTTGTTTCACAGGCTGCAGGATTGTATTCTTCTTGCTTCTGCTGTCTGCCCTCTGGTGGATGAGGCTATCTAAGAGGCTTAAGCAAGCATCCTGATGGGAGGGACTGGTGGTGGGTAGAGCTGGGTGTTGCTCTGGTGGGCAGAGCTCAGTAAAACTTTAATCCACTTGACTGCTGATGGGTGGAGCTGGGTTCCCTCCCTGTTGGTTGTTTGGCCTGAGGCAACCCAACACTGGAGCCTACCTGTGCTCTTTGTTGGGGCTAATGACAGTCTCTGGGAGGGCTCATGCCAAGAGGACTACCCAAAACTTCTGCTGCCAGTGTCCTTGTTCTCACTGTGAGCCACAGCCACCCCCCACCTCTACAGGAGACCCTCCAACACTAGCAGGTAGGTCTGGTTCAGTCTCCCCTGGGGTCACTGCTCCTTCCTCTGGGTCCTGATGTGCACAGTACTTTGTGTGTACCCTCTAAGAGTGGAGTCTCTGTTTCCCCCAGTTCTGTCAAAGTCCTGCAATCCAATCCCACTAGCCTTCAAAGTCTGATTCTCTAGGAATTCCTCCTCCCATTGCCTGACCCCCAGGTTGGAAAGCCTAACGTGGGGCTCAGAACCTTCACTCCAGTGGGTGGACTTCTGTGATATAAGTGTTCTCTAGTCTGTGAGTCACCCACCAAGCAGTTATGGGATTTGATTTTACTGTGATTGTGCCCCTCCTTCCATCTCATTGTGGCTTCTCCTTTGTCTTTGGATGTGAGGTCTCTTTTTTGGTGAGTTTCAATGTTTTCCTGTTGATGATTGTCCAGCAGCTAGTCATGATTCTGGTGTTCTCAAAAGAGGGAGTGAGAGCATGTCCTTCTGCTCTGCCATCTTGGTTCCTCTCCAAGTGTTATAATGTTTAAATATATTTATAATTATAATTTTTGTAATTACCTAAATAATTAACTTTACTGGTTCTCTTTATTTTTTCATGTGGATTTGAGTTATTGTCTTGTATCCTTCATTTTAGCCTAAAGGTCTCCCTTTAGTATTTTTTGTAAGGTAGGTCTGTTAGTGATGCATTTTCTCAGTTTTTTGTTTATCTGGACTGTCTTTATTTCACTGTTTCTGAAAGAAAATTTTGCTGGGTGTAGAATTCTTGGTTGACTGTGGTTTTCTTTTAGTACATTGCGTATATCAACTCACTGTCTTCTGGCCTCCACAGCTTCTGATAAGAAATCAGCTGTTAATTTTATTAAAGCTCCCTTGTACATTGATAAATTGCTTGCCTTACTGATTTCAAGATTCATTGTCTTTGGCTTCCAACAGTTTGATTACAATGTGTTTCAGTATGGATCTCTTTGAGTTTATCCTACTTGGACTTTTTTGAGTTTGATTATGGATATGTTGATTAATGTTTTTCATCAAATTTGGGAAATTTCCAGCAAATATTTCTTCAAATATTCTTTCTGCCTTTTCTCTCTCTGTCTCTGTCTCGCTCTCTCCTGCTCTCCCTCCCTCCCTCCCTCCCTCCTACCCTTCCTCCTTCCTGGGACTCCTGTTATGCCTATGTTGATATTTTTGATGTGTCCTACAGGTTTCTGACACTCTGTTCATTTACTTGTACTTCTAGAAGCATGTATACATTCTATTTTCTCTGCAAACTGGATAATCTTGATCTATCTTCAAGTTCATTGATATTTTTTCTTCTGCCATCTCAAATCAGTTGTTGAGTCATGGTAGTAAATTTTTTATTTCATTACTGTACTTTTCAACCCTAGAATTTATATTTGCTTTTAAGAAAATCATAATTTCTACTTCTTGATACTTCTTATTTGGTAAGACATTTTTCTTTTATTTTCCTTTAGTTTTTTGAACATATTTCTAATAGGTTATATAAAGTCTTTGTTTAGAAAGTCCAATACAGTTTTCATAGATTGCTTTTCTTGTTTCTTTGCATGTATCTTAATTTTTTTGTTCATAATGAGGCATTTAAAATAATGTGTCAACTTTGCACATCAGATTGCCCCTCTTTCCCAGGGTTTGCTGTTTTTCCCCTTATTGTTGTTATTGCTTCTTGTTTGTTTAGTAACTTTTATAAACAAATTCTGTAAATTTTGGACATGTGCCATTACTAAACTCTCTGCTTGATTATCTTAGTGGTCAGCTAATAATTGCACAGTGATTTTCTTAAATGCTTTGAACTAATATGTCTCCTATCCTTTGCTAATGAGCTGTGTCTGTGTGTTGGGGCACACCTTCAGCTCCCTGGTAGTTCACAACTCTGCTTTATCCCTCACTACCTGTTTATGTAGAACCTCAGTGTCAGCCAGAGTCAAGATTTTAGGAGGTTCTCATTTCTTTCCTGGGCATGTTCACAGCCTTGCACATGTGTGTAGCCTTCTAGATTTCCAAGAATATAATGGAGTTTTTCAAAGCCCCCTAAGTATATCTTATTCCCCAGCTTTTCTTCTTAGGTTTTTTGGACAACCTCTTATTTGTCCCAACAATTATCTTCCTTGCAGGCAATTGTGTCATTAAACAATTACCACGAATTGTTTTTGACAGATGCCTCAAGGAAAAGACTATATAAACTGAATGAGCTCTGGGCCAGATCAAATAAAGCCCTGTGAGTTGGGGCTTCCAGGGAGCTGTCAAACAAGTAAGATAATGATAATTCTCTGATAAGGTGGTATTCCAAACCAATTTTGTTTCCTACCAGTGGCTGCTAGGCTGATATTCACAGTTATCGTATTCACAAGGTTGTTAATATTCAAGGCTACTGAGGAGCTGGGAAGAGGGGTGTGGGAGGGCAACTTAAACACTAAAAAACTCACCTTTTTTGGACCACTTTTCTTAAATAAATGCCTCTCAGATTGTATCAAGTCTTTGGTTAATTTCCAGAGTTCTGAAACAGTTGATTTTGACTATTTTTTTGCTAGTGTTCTCTTTGCTTTTATGGAGGAAAGGAATTTTACTCTACCATTTCTTACACCACCATTCCAGAAGGGCTCTCTTGAATATGTTAAATTTGAATTATTAGCATAAGGCAAGATTGCAAAATTAACAGCATGTAATCTAGAACCGGATTTGCTTGGTCTGCAGATTTCTAGCTGTGATAATTTTGCCTTAGTTTCCTCTTCTATGAAGGGAGCATATTAATAGTAACTATCTCATAAGGTTGTTGAGAGTATTACAAGAGTTAATTGCAAGTACAGTATGTAGACTACTGGTTGGCAAGCCATCGTTTGTAGGCCAGTCTTGCTAACTATTTTGCTTTTTTTTTTTTTTTTTTTTTGCGGTACGCGGCCTCTCACTGCTGTGGCCTCTCCCGTTGCGGAGCACAGGCTCCGGACGCGCAGGCTCAGCGGCCATGGCTCACAGGCCCAGCTGCTGCACGGCATGTGGGATCTTCCCGGACCGGGGCACGAACCCGTGTCCCCTGCCTCGGCAGGCAGACTCTCAACCACTGCGCCACCAGGGAAGCCCAACTATTTTGCTTTTTAAGGTCCATAAACTAAGAATAATTTTTTCATTTTTAAATGGTTTTAAAATCAAAAGAATATTTCCTGACACATGAATATATGAAATTCAAATTTCAGTGTCCATAAATAAAGTTTTGTTGATACACAGCCACACTCATTCATTTACATATTGTCTATGGCATCTTTTGCACGAAAACAGCAGGGTTGAGTAGTTGTGACCAAGGCTGTATGGCCTACAAAGTCTCAAATACTTACTGTCTGGCTATTTGTAGGAAAAGTTTGCTGGCCTCTAATATAGTACACTGAAAGGCACCAAAGAACTCAATAATTGTTAGCTATGATTTTTTACTAGACACCTCATAGTTACTGCTCAGTCTCTGCTCTTTTTTAAAGGTATATTTCACTTAGTCCACAGAGGTCTCAACTTTGTTTCATTAGGTCACATTGTACTCACCATGGCCTCCCAATCTCAGCATGGTCTGGCTCCTGTCTCCCTCTCTGAGCTCATCTTTCCCTCTTTCTCACTCTGATCTAGTTGCCCTGGCCGTCTGTCAGTTCTGGAAATGTGCCGAGCAATTTCCTTCCTCAGGGTCTTTGCATTTGCTTTTCTCTATGTTTGGAGCTCTCTCTCCCTGACTCTTCACAAATCTGGATCTATGTCATTTTTCAGGTCTCAGTTTAAAAATCACACATCAACAAGTCCTTCCCAGACCCTAGAGTAGGGTCTCTCTCCCTTGTTATTCCTTATTCAAATATTCTATTCGCTTCCTTTGTGGCAATAATAATATTCTGTCATTATCTTATTTATTTATTTATTTTTAACTGCTTTTTGTCTGCTTCCCCCCTAGAACATTAGCTCCTTGAGAACAGGGACTTCATATTTCTTATTCCTTATTATAGCATGGTAGTACCCTCGCAAAATATTTGTTCAATGAATGAATGATATTTTAGCTCCAACTCCCATGGTTAAGTATATTCATTCTCTCCTTTTTCTTATATTCACATGCCAAGGAAACTGATAGCCCTTACATATCTTTTTGCTCAAGGGCATGTCATAGTCTCTGGCTGAGCTATTGTTTGGCTGACTGCTGCTGAAGCTTGTCTTGTTCCTCACAGAAAACCCTCCTTGGCACTGTTCTAACCAATTCCAGGTCAAGAGCCTTTTTCCTGTGTTGTCCACAGCTGACTCACAGCAAACAAGCACCTTGGCTCTGCTGTCAGTGCGGATGTAGTTACCTACCAGCTGCAGTGGTCTATTCTGCTGCCTCAGGGTACTTCCGGCAGTCTCTAACACTTTAGATACCTCACGGTTGACCTGGAGATGCATTCTGAACTCTGGTGTTCACCCTGACACTCCTCTCACTGGGCTTGAGGTGGAATAGAGGGTTCGATGTTGGTGCAGGTGGGCATGATGGGGAAGGAGAATGTCATCCCACTTCCCCAGCTCACTCTAGAAGAAATCTTTTTCTCAGTCTCCAAAAACTCTCTCAGCATCTCCAGCCTTATTTTCTTAGGCAGGGAATGGGTGATCAACTAATGGTTACAAAACAGCAAGCCCTGCTTAGGGGATCTAGCATCTCACGTTGGAATGTGGGAGTGGTTGTTGTTTGTTATCCTTGGAGCTTTGGCCAAAGGCAGAGTCTTATTTTAACATCTCATTACACATGTCTAGTACCCTCTGAAACATTATATGTCTCATGCATGAAACATTCACTTAACTTGTGTGCATGTATGTTTTGTGTGTGTGTGTGTGTGTGTGTGTGTGTGTGTGTGTGTGTGTGGCAGTTTTTATTAATTCTAAAGTTTGCACCATATGCTTTTCAATCTGTTCTGGAGGGTTTGCAAAGGTCTGTGGCCAAAAAGTTATAGCCTCATTTATGAACTAACTTAGACTGTTGAGTTAATATTTTAAAAATCATGAGCAAAAGTTAAATATTTTAAACATAGTTTCAGGTGTGTTAGGTGGGGTGGTAGAGTTTTACTGCATGGCAGATTCTACTTGTATTCCTTGAGGCATCTTTTCTGTAACACAGTTTATAAAGGCAGCAGAAGGTAGTTCTGCGTTTATTACTTATGTGTTGGTGGAGTGAGAAAGAACAATTTCTAATTTCTGCCAGTAAAATTCTTTTCTGTTCCTGTCTGTTGAGCTTGTTCTGGCAGTAATCATATTCTCCCTCCCCTTTTCTCCCCCTAGCCTTAACAGAGATACATTTGTGCTCATGCTGGATTGATGTAGGAAAAGTGGAAAAACTCTTCTTTTTTGGAACAATTAATTTCTTCTTGAATTCAGAAATTAGGATTGAGCAGCCTACACATCTAATTGTCTTCTCAGCTATAAAGTAGAGAGAGCTTATGAAGACAGATGAAGAGTTAAATGCTTTGTGACATCTTATTATCAGCCTGTATCTCTTTATCTCTTACTAATTATTTTCTCTCCACTTCCTTGTCTATTCAGTGACTTACCCCTTCTTAGAACCTTCTTTTTTTGAATGTGGGTGACATTGGGCCTGGATCAGAGTTGGTACTCAATATACGTTAACAAATGGATAAATGATTTTCTAGGAGTATCTCCTTATATGGGTACCATGGGTACTATGGCATTTAAGAGGTCTCATGTTAGGGCTGCTTGCCTAGAGAGCTGTCCAGGTACAGAGAGCTGAGGTCAAGTGGCCATAAAGTTGGAGGAACACTACAAAGTGGAAGTCCCTGTTCCCTTTGATGCTAACTGTCCTTGGACTTAACTCAAGCAAGAATAGTTTGTGGCCCCAAGGTTGATATTAACTGACTAGGAGAATAATAATGGTAGACTCAAACTCTGGCTTTAAAAAAATATCTGTGGGTCGTATTTTACATCACTTCCAGCTAATGCCTGAATGACCAATTACTATATCTCTCAGGAATTCAACCCACCAACAATATTAGCTGTTAATATTCAGCTCTTTCATATAGTTTGTAAGGAGTTTTGTGGAAGATGATTCTCAGGAGCCCTGGGGCATCCTTGCACTGAAGGCTGACTCCTTTACTATGGAGACTGCACTCTCTAATCAGATAGGGGAGCTGCTGTGGTTTACCATGCATGCCTCTCTCCTTTGAAAGCTCCTTGTCTGCCTTATCTTTTAAATCTGTGTTCTTAACTATAGTAAAAGTTGCCATTTATTGATCTCTTACTATATGCCTGTCACTTTACATACATAATCATATTTAATTCTCCAGTGTTCCATCTTAAATCCTGAGTTATGCTCTCTTTCTCTATTCACCAGGAGAGCTTATCTGTTCCAATGGCTTCAACTATCATCCACATACTTAATCTGGATATAGCCACATCACTGGGTCCACACATCAAAACCTCAATCAATGTTTCCCCATGGATGACTTGCCATCACTACTCTAATTCAACATTTTGGAAACCCTTTCATTTTCCTCTCCCATCTTCTTTCTCTGTGTGTGGAATCATCATCTGTGCTATCACCCAGACTTAAAACTTGTAGTCATCCTTGACTCATCTTTCTCCTCCTTTCATATATATATATGTATATATATATATATATATATATATATATATATATATATATATATATGAGAGACTCACCAAGTCCTACTGATTTTCTTCCCTCCATTCCCTCTACCACAATGTTACTTCAGATCTCCTCACCTCACAGATGAATTATTGCAGATCACTTTTGGGGGCCTTCCCAATTCCAGGTACTTTGCTCTTTGATGCATACTGCTACCACACTTGGCCAATCTTTACACACCATTTTCTGACATTACTCTGGTTGCCAGTAGCCCACTGAATTAAGTTCACACCCTTATTCTGACCCTGTTTATCTAACTTTATCCACGCCACCTTCTTCTTCTTCTTCTTCTTCTTTTACAATATGTAGTCTCTGCCTTAATCAAGCCCAAGATCTTCTATAACTTTCACCTCCAGGTCTCTGGTCATAAGGTTCCCTTCATCTAGAATTTTCTCCCTTCCCTCTCTTGGGATTAAAAAAAATCCAAGGCTCAAAGAAGTTGAATGATTTTCCTGAGCTTGTATTGCAAGTGATTGAGCTGGATTTAAACCTATTCTCTGACTCTCAAGACAGTGCTTTCTTTCCTTAGCCACACTGCTTGTTTCAGAATCAGATTAATATAGGATGGAACCATAAATGGAAACTCAAATTGCATTTGTATAGCACCTGCCTGACAATAAAATACAGGAAAACATTAGCCTCTGAAGAGCTTCTCCGTTATACTGGACCCTAGCCATGGCAAATGAAGATATTTTAACATATCCAGCCAAATTAATCTGCAAAATATAGATTAATTTTTATGGCTTTTCAATCTGTAAACCTTAAAGAAAACTTAAAATTCAAAAAAATGATAGTGGGTTGCCCACAATTTGTTTTAAAATTACTAAAAATTCTCCATTCAAATTCAAATTCAACTACAGGGGCATTGCTCTGAGTTGTCCTGGGTTTGTACTTTAAGGCACCCAAAGTTCCAGCACTGTTTTATTTTTATGATTCTAAAAAAGGATCAGATAGCACATGTTCAAGCTGAGCAAGCTACTAGGATGCCAATAGTATGTTTCTGTAAACTTTTGATGGTGGATTTCCTATGCAAATGGGATTTCTCAGGGTCCTGGCTAGTATTGCTTTTAAATGAGGACGTGACCTTTAGTTCAAATGGATATCAAAGATCACTAGACTCTTATTCAAAGTCTTTCTTAGGTGTCCTTAGAATGCAGAGATTTGGATTTGTGATCTGGCTGCTAACTTGCTGAATAACCAACAGATATCTTTCTTCATCTCTGTTTCCTTCTCTAGGGAAGAAAGGTAACAACTGTCTCCATTCTCCCACGGGTATCAAGGATTAAGGATGTTGTGAACATTCTTAAAAGAGAGGTTGTATTTTATTACATAAAAATATATGAATGTAATCACATCATGACAATAGCTAAGTTTTATTACAGGTACATACCAAGGGCAGTTCTTGTTGCTCATTTATTCAGCTTCATTATCTACCATCACCACATTGATTTTCATCTAAAAAGCCAGAATCTCAGGAACATACATAAAATTTGATTCAAACTATCAACACTTATGTAAATGTCAGATCTTTAGGGAGAATTAGAAACAAGACATTGTTAAAATCTGCCTTCGAATTACCTTCTTTTTTCTTAGATTTTAGTGGTTCAGCTACACAGCCTAGTTGCTGATAGTAGCAGAAGATATGTCAACCTCATCCTGAGCTCTCCAAGCCATGATGAAAAGCTAGTAATTTTCTGTGGTGAACACAGCAACTTCTCTCTACTGCTTTCCCCAAAAAAGAAAACCGCTTATTATACTACAAACCAGATACCATTGACCACTAATTCTGTTATTAATTCAGTACCTACAATGTATAAAACATTCTTTGCAATGATGGGGCTCGGGAAGAAAGTTCAATGCTGAATAAGAACACAGACTCTGCCTTCTAGGAACCCATAATCCAATGCAAATTTGTTGCACTAGCAATACTGTAATTTGTAATTCATGTCTAATAACTGAATTATTTTTCTGTGTTTCTTTTCATACATGGAATGGTATAAAAACTTCATATGAGTGGTTCAAAAACTTGGGTCTTAGGACTGGCTCTGCCATTGACCAGCTTATTTGACCTTGACAAGTCACTTTACCTCTCTGGACCCCAATGTCTTTAAAATCCAAGCTTTAAAGTTCTGCTCATTCCTCCAACATTCGTCAGCTATTTTTGAGAACCTACTATATGCCAGGCACTCGTCCAGTTACTTGGGTTACCTTAGTGACCTAAACAGACATATATCCTGCCCTCTCTTCTCTTATGTTCTATATGGGAGGAAGACAGACAATGAACAACATGATAATAAATATATAATATAGTATATTAGAAGGTTATAGTGCTATGGAATAAAGAGCATAATGAAGAGGGAGTGTGGTATGGGGAAGAGTTGCAATTTTATATAGAGTGATCAGGTGGGACTGAGAAAGTGCCATTTAAGCAAAGATGTGGCAATGTCCTGTCCAATGCCCTCTCAAAGTATTTTTTCCTATATGGTAAGAGGGAAAAGAATTAGTGAAGTGCTAGGGCAAATACCACAGAGCAGATCCACCCTTTCCTTGTTTTGCTCTTTCCTTTCCTTGCAGCTGAAGTTAGATATATGATCTAGAACTCCTCTGACCAACATAGTAGCTGCTCGATATATGTAGCTATTGAGCTCTGGAAATGTGACTAGTCCAAATTGGGATATTCTGTACGTGTGAAATGCACACCAGATTTCAAAGAATGTGGAATACCTCATTAATGCTTTTACATCGATTGCATGTTGAAATAATAATATTGTGTGTATACTGGGTTAAATAAAATATATTTTAGTGTAGCTACCAGAAAATTTAAAGTTATCCATATAGTTCACATGATATTTCTGTTGGGTAGCTCATACCTAGAACTTGAAATGGGGGGTTTGCTATTAGAGTGAATGTCGTTCTTGCCTTGCTAGGTAAATCATCTCTCATTTTGTTGAATGTCTTCCCTCCGCTGTTCCTCAAAAGCCTCTCCTCACCCCCACCACCGTGGACTCTGGGTCAAGAAATGCAATCACAGTGTTCACATTTCTAGAATTCAGGATACTTCAGAGCTACAATTAAGATGTGGTAGGGCCAGGGAAGGAAAAGGAATTTAGGTTCCAGAATAGAACATAGATTCACAAGGGCATTTTTAGAAACTATCAGACAGAACATTTTTATTCAGTTGTTATGCTAATTAGACTGAATTATTTCTATCTTTAATATTCATTCTGAACTTGATGACAGTTGAAAATGTTAGTGGTCACAAGTGGTAAATGAGGGCAAAACTGGTATAAAATAGGAACCATTTCTCCAAACCGCAACTAGTCATGGAAGTCAACAAAATTTGGAAAGTTAAATTTAAAATTAGGAGAAGGGACCATATAAAATACAGGTACCTCTTTTTGTTTTTTATTTTAGAAAGTCAGGTTATAGCATGGGATCAATACAGCTCTAAACAATTCACTTTCTGGAATCCTGAATTCCCCTGAATCATGTGTTTGGAAGTATTCTAAAGTCAGGCAGAATCTGAAAGATTGTTCAGCTACCTTTCTTTAAGAAGGCAAAGAATTAAATCTTGCAGCTCAGGGAGTTTTCTGTACTCTTTATGATGATTCCCTAAGGATAGCAATAAATATTTATTGAATGATTAGAGATTTTACAGTCCCCTTAGGAGCCTGTTTCAGTATTTCATCCATTTGAGAGTAAGGAAAGCTTTGCTGGTATACAACTAAAAATAATATTCTTTATTCTAAGCCAATTTCTTTCCTTTCCTTTCCTTTTTTTTTTCCCTGTCCCTGGAGACCACCACCTGATGAGCACTAGTCTCTTAAAATTTTTCAAGTATGTAAGAAGTCTAAATGCAGCTCATATCTCTCTTTTTCCCTTTGCAAATCATTGTATTAGCTGCAAAGCTCTACACAGTTGCAGAGTATTGTTCCCTACCTTGTATTTATATATTTGTGCCTCTGTCTATAAATCAACTACTTTGAATTTTCTTTATTGAATTTCATTTTATTGTTCTATTTTCACATGTATCAGGGTCACTATCAATGTTTTTCTCCTTTCACCTCATCTTACCAAATAGATGTATTTCTGAACCTGCAGTATCAGAATGCCATGAACCATGACACTCACACTCCTAAAATATATGTTCCAACAGGGAATTAAGACAAACTAGTTTCCACTGAAGATCATAGAAGAGAAGGAACAAAGAATGTGAGGTTATGAGGAAGTCAATAACTGAAAATCAGATAGGAGTCACTTACCACAGAACACCAGGGAAGAGGAAAAGACAGAACTTGTTGAAAATAAAATGATTCCTGGATATCTCAATTTAAATTATATAATCTGGGTCATCTCAAGAAATAGGCTATTTAGAAGTCCCCAGGCCATTCAGTTTAGAACAATTCAGTTTGTGCTCTTTTATTTAGAGCACTTTTCCTTGAGAAAAATGGAGAGTACATCTTGTTCCGGTCCCAAAGTTCCTTCTAGTCATTCTTTTTAGACCAGTATCACCACTGGTGAGTTAGTAAGTCTAACTGCTGTTGTCTTGCTGGGCACCAAATAACACTCTGACTGAAGCATATATAACTTTTTACCGCTGAACTTAAGAATCATTTCTTCAATACAAATGTAAAACACTCAAGAGACAATTGCTTACTAGGGTAGGGTAATACTGCCTTTTGTGACTATGTGGGTCAAGGAGGGGAATTCCTAGAAAAGTAGCTGACAATTCCAGGTGTCTGATATAATTGCAATTATCTAGTTTTTTCTCTGTCTCCTCACTGGCCTGTAAGCTTCTTGAGTGTACTGATAGTGTCTTATTCATCTTGGGATCTCCAGATCACACTTCAGTTTCAGAACAATAGGTGCTCAATAAGTAAGTAGTTGATCAGTGAATGAATGAATCTGTAGATGTATGGATCAAGTAATCTATTTATGAAGAAAAACAAATGGCAACAGCAATATTTCAAAGCAAAATTATTCATTTATTTCCTCTAAAATCATTAGTAATAATCTAGTTTCTATATAATTCTATTCTATGTTAAAACATTAAAGTAATAAAGTCCCTTAATTTTATATAAATTAGTTTGGTTGATAAAATAAGCAATATTAATATATAAAAAGAATTATATACATAATTTATGTGTATATATTTATATGAAAGTACTTGGAAATGAAAATCAAGGTGATTATCAGTGTAACCTAAGCTTAACCAAAGAAGGTAACAAGTCAGTCTTGAATCTGACTTTAATTGAATGCTGGTCTTGAATTGATGGAGAGATGTTGAGAACAATGCAGGCAAAGAGAAAAATCATTAAAAAATGAAAAAAAAAAGGGAATTATCAAGAGTTGGTAGAGGGGAATGGTAAGAATATCAATTTGACTTATGCCATGCAGAGATACTAAGAAATGAGGAAATACTACTACATAAACATCTATCTACCTGTCTATTTATATTTGAGTCAATAGACAAGTGGAAGAAATTGGTTATTCTTAAGAGAATGACAAGATGAAAACTGTTTTTGAAAGCTTTTCTGGGAAGAACTGGAGACCAGAGGAAGAAAGTCCAGTTAGGGGGATATTATGATGATATGATAGTGAAATGATTAGTGTTTGTACAAGAATGACAACTATGGGATAAGATGGGAAAGGAGATATGAAAGACATTCAGTAAAACAAACCACAGAACTTTGTACCAGGATGTACATGGAACAAAGAAAAGAAAGTAAATTTGAGATTGTGAGTAAGGGGAAACTGAAGATACATGTGTCATCAATGATAATGGAGAATTTAGGAAGGTATAATGTTTTGAAGGGGATAATTTTTGACCTGTTAAGTTTGTGTCATTAAAATAAGTACCTCTGGAAGTAGCTGGCAATTTAGGACTAACAAGAGGAAGTCAGGGCTGATTTTTGCATCTTATTTCCTCTCAGCCTGATTGTTTCTCTACTCCAGGGGTGATTTTCTATTTGTTTATTTGTTTGTTTGTATGTTTTATTTGCTGGCTTTGGACCAATTTGGAGACTGATGTTTGCCTTTACAGGAAGCCTGTACGAGCCAAGACAAATCTTTCATTTATTCATTTTTCCAAGTGAATGAACTGAGGACTTTCTCTGTGTTAGGAACAAAGCTGAGTTTTGTAGACACAAAGACAAAAAAGATGATCTCTTAGTAGTCAACTAAACAAATAATTATAAAAATATAATAATCACCAGTGAAACCCAGGTTACTTATTCATCCTTGCTTGAGGGTAAAATTCAGAGTACAAAATTTATCATGAAACTAAGTCCCTAGTTTTGTCCCTAACATGCTCAGCAGAAAATCTGGCCTTTTCAAAAGCCTTTAAAATAGTTTAGGATCCCTTATTAGTGTCACACGTTTTCCCTTACCTACCACATGGCATCTCCTTTAGACACTAAGGTATGTGTAAAGTTCTGGATCTAAACCCACCTCAGTATTGCTAGTATATAAAGTATGAAGTGAAGCCTAGTAGGATATGAGGCTGGACAAGTAGGGATGGTCAGATATCCATACTGGACTTTTCTGACTTCATAGTTTGCTTTTATGAAATGGTACCTAGTCCTCATAGGAATATTCCACAGGACTGCTGTTTGTTCAGAAGAACAAAGAAAAGCAAACAGATTTCTTTGTTCTGCATACTTGGAAATCTTTTGGTGTGAGTTGGGCTTGCTTCCTCTGATGGAATGCAGCCATTTGCCTCCTTTGGGTGCTCCATCTCTCTTTTTCTCTTCTTTTTTTGTCTTATAACAGAGTCTGTCACCAATTTAATACCTGGCTCTTCATGGCTAAGTATCTTCTCCCAGTCATCTAGGACTTTCTCCTAATAAGATCTTTAGAGTTGCCTGATATTTTTTAAACTCTTACCTGCTTTGCTGGCCAAGGAAAGGAATCTGTTCTCTCACCAAGAGGTGCCACCCTTCCCCCTGCAGTAGTGCTGTGCTGGGCCTTCACCCTCGGATTTTCCCCAGTCTAGCTTTGGTTCAAACTGCAATTCATCATCTGTCTCCACAGATGAGCTTCTTCCTCCTCTCCTCTCTTTATATAGTCTGTAATGCTCTTTTGGATTCTCCAAGGATGTCCTAGACCAGTATTTTTCAAGCTTTAAATTACATAGAAATCACCTGTAATTTAAAATGCAGATTCTAATTTAGTAGGTCTGGGCTGGAGCCTGAGATTCTGAATCTCTAACAATATCCTAGGTGAAACTGATGCTGCTGGTCTATGCATCATACTCTAAGTAGCAAGGTTCTGAAGATTGTCTTCTTGGGGGTCTATCCTAGCTCAGGTCTAAGTAAGCCACCTCAACTGAAGATGAGATGGTGGCCACCACTACATCTGCCTGCCTGAATTATGCTTTCATTCACCTGCATTCCTGGGTCCCTGAGCTTCCAACCAGGCCTCATGAGATTCAGCATGTGTCCAAGTGGAATTAACCTCATATCTGGTCACCAAATGTCAGGGAACCTCATATAGGCCCTTCTACCGCTCAGCCCCAAGGTTTCCAAAGCAGCTCTCTGTGCTCTCCTGTTTTTCTTTCTGTAACTATTGCCATCCCTGGAGATCTGTCCCTCTACCCACCCCAGCTTGGCTACAGGGACACAGACTCCTTAGCTCCCCAGTCTCACAGTCTCTTGAGGCTCACAGGCTGTATAGGTTTTATGGGTGTTCCTTCTCATTGTTTTGGCAAAAAAGTTTTTTACTACATTTATAGTAAAAAGTATAAATATAAGGAAGTTACAGAGATTAAAGCTCTTAAAATCCTGGTCCCTGTTTTGCAACAGCAGCTATCTTCCTCTGAGATGGTGAAATGGATGCCTAAAATCCCTTCCCTCTGTTATCAAAGTCCTGCATTCCTCTGGTTGTCTCATACCTGTCTTTTCATTTCTCCCTGTTTCTCTGGTTATGTGACTTTCCTCCTTAGTTGCTGTCCAATATCTGAACCACCATCTCATGACCCTCTCACTTCTTGTACATTCCAACTCTAACTTCCTACTTCTTCCTACAACTTGCCATTTTGCTTCCTCCAAGGAGGCAAGGGACCAGGAAACCCTGTTGGTTTGAGAGCAGTCTTTTAGATGTTTTAGAATGCTGGCTCTGCCAATATTACTTGACTTTGTTCCCCTAGACTGAAGCTCTGGATCCTGACAAACACTTTGGACCTCAGTTGTGTTAGCACTATGCCTTTGTCAATTGCCCTGGTGTTCCATTATTTCTGCCACTGATTATTTTCTGTCACTTAATTTGGACTCCTTGTTCCTATCCCCATTTTCCAGTTCTTATCCACACACCTGCTGCCAAACTACAAGTATTTAGCATAGAGCAATTAGGGCTATCTCACATTTATACAAGATTTACTGTTAACAAATTGACTGTCCTTGCTACATTTTAAACGAGTTGGAAAATCCAAATTTTGTATCATAAATTCAAAATAAATGCAGAGGGAATATGCATTTCTTTAAACGTTGATCAGCTATTCCTCAGCTGCACTGGTCTTTTTGCATATGCTGTTCCCTTCCAATACTTCCTCCCATGGCTCTGTAAGTGGCTGGTTCCTTCTCATCATTTACATTTTTGTTTAAATATTACCTTCCATAGACCCCAATGTCCTTCTTGTTTCATTATGCTTGGATACTTTATTCTGTTTATTTTCTTCTTAGCCTAATCACAAGCTGTGCTTATATATTTATTCATCTCCATTTAAAAAAACTGTTCACTAGGCTATAATTTCTACAAGGACACATGAACTGTATCTGGTTAGTCCAATATTAAATCAGCAGCATGCTGATTTAAATAAATATATAAATCAGCATGCTATGTTGCAGGTGTTCAATAACTACTTGGAGAATGGATACTCAAATTGGATCTAACCTTGGTAGGAGGCAAATATGCCAGCATTATGTTATCAACCAAAAGAGTGTTTTAAGCCTTCTCAATGATGGTGGAGGTCCAAAACTTTGAGTTGAAACAGACTGAATGGGAAGCCTGAAGAATCATGGGAGTTCTGTAATTCCAGAAACCTCACAAAGGTTTCAAGGCTAATCAGCAATTGAGCATAATTCGTCCCTTGACCTACTTTTTGCCGAAATCCTTCCTGAGACCATCAAACAATTATTAGATTAATAGACAAAGGATTAATGGGGCCTCTGGTTCAAATGGTTTGAAAAGCTGATGTAAGGCATTCATATTCTCTTAGTCTGTCCCTTGAAAGATTATCTTTTTTCTCTGTCCTTAAATTATTTGCTGTTGCTCCTGTATATAGTTCAGTATAGTTAAAAAACAGATGTGAGGTCTCTAGGTGAATCAAGAGGTGAGTGGAGAGAAGTACAAACTGGTATGATTAGGGAATGGAACTATGCATGATTTCAGAAAAGTTAAATATATGGTTAGAGCTCCTGAAAATAGCACTGAAGAAAATTAAAATAATTTTCTGCCATGGTTGTGAAAAGGGCAAACAGGAGCACAGTGAAGAGTTTTATACAACATTCCCAGTCTCTCTTCTCAGAAGAAGGCTCTGTTAAGCTTAGACTATCCAACTTTTATTAAATCTAGGAAAAGCAAATAAGCTTCATGTAAAAGAATAAAACAGGGCTTCCCTGGTGGCGCAGTGGTTGAGAGTCCGCCTGCCGATGCAGGGGACACAGGTTCGAGCCCCGGTCCAGGAAGATCCCACATGCCGCGGAGCGGCTGGGCCCGTGAGCCACGGCCGCTGAGCCTGCGCGTCCGGAGCCTGTGCTCCGCAACGGGAGAGGCCACAGCAGTGAGGCTCGCGTACCGGAAAAAAAAAAAAAAAGAAGAAGAATAAAACATATATGAATGTAGGGAAGTTTAACTATAAGAGAGAAGGAAGAGGAAAGTTATTCTTTGTGTGCAAAGCAAAAACCAAATTCTTTCCCTGAAGTGTGAAACCATTATGTCTCCAAAAGTGCTTGGTAGAACTGAAGCCAAAAATGTGCATATGACTCAGCAATTCCATTCCCAGGATATAACCAATAGAAAGGCATACACATATTCACCAAAAAAACACACACTTGAATGTATATAGAAACACTATTTATAATAGTTTCAAACTGGAAACTACCCAAATGTCCAATAAAAATAGAAAGGAAAAATAAATTGTGGTATATTCACACAATGGAATACTATCTCGCCATGGAGAATTAAGATCTAAAACTGAACACAACAATATGAATAAACTTCACAAATGTAGTATTGAGCAAAAGAAAACAGTCACAAAGAATATATATGATATGATTCAAATGATATAAAATACATATACAGGCAAATTTCTGCTATTAGAAAAATAGGATAGCAATTCCCTTTGAAGAGGAAAGTAAGGACTAGAAGGGGCCTTGGGGTTTATGGTTTCTGGAATGCTGCTAATATTCTGTTTCTTGATCAGAGTATTGGTTAAATGGCTGTATTCAATTTGTGAAAATTAATCAAGCTATATGCTTATCACATATGCATTTTTCTATAGGTATACATTACATATTAATTTTTAAAAAGATAGTTCTCCTTTGGAGCTAAGGATTTTTTTCTCCTCAGCTATCAGATAGTTAAACTTTCCCCCCTGCTTTCATCCTTTTTGGTTGGCATCTTGAAAATTTAAAAGAGGAACAAGAAGCAGTGATTTAAATGCTTAAGCCCAAGTGAAAGGAATGATAATCAAAGAAAACAAGATTAAAAAAAGAAAGAAAAGCAATCCCATCACCTAGTGTCAGCCCTTATCACACCCTTTTTGTGATTGGGCTACTAGATCTCCCTTAAACAGCTGCCATCTTCCTGTAGCCTCTCCATCACAGAGAACACAAGTCCTACACAGTCTGGGTGCTTTGTCAGGAAGACATGGCTGAATGGAGAATGGAGAAAGAAAAAAAGGGGGGGAAAGTATAGAAGGAAAAGGAGTCACCATCTTCAGTGAGGCTCTTTATAAATCACTACCTGCACAATGTTTTGAAAATTTTACTTATTTTCTTGTCATTTAACTATCCAATGGACACTTTGGAAAATACACTCAGTAAAAAACATTAGATTGTGATTTTCAAATCAATCACATTTAAGCTAGATACAAATTCTCCACTTATTCCTAAATATAACAAAAATACAAAACTTACTTCTCCTTTCAATACCATGATCAAATTTTATTTTTTATCTATTTCAAACCGTATTTCTGGAAGTAAATTGCTTTCATTCTCAAAAATTTCAATGGCCCACAGGAGATAAAACTAAAAATTACTTTCTGACAACATTCTTTTGAGTGACTAAAACGATCTGGCTGAGGTTGAGTTAAGCAACAGAGTAAAAAGACAAGAGTCAGTTTGATCCCAGATATTACTGATGTATATGGTGATTTGTGCTGGCTCTTACCTGTTCCTGAATTGTTTACATATTAACTTCTATATGAAAAAGCACAGTTGGCTCTTTTGTCTTCACAATACCGAAACTTCAGGAATATCTCAATGATCTCTTTTCCATCCAGAAATAAAGCATTAACATAAACATTGTTACTGTTCTCCAATAAACTCGAAAACAAACACTCAGAAGTCAAAAGAAGCCCCATGGCTTGTAGTCCTAGGTACAGAAACTCCAGTGATTACCAGGTGCCAATTCCTCATTTTTATAGATGAGGAGGCAGAGGTGAAATAGTTCACTTAAGGTTAGACAGGAGTTGGTAACTGGAACCCAGGCCAATCTAGTCGTGGCATCCCTGGATAATATGTGATGCATGCTATCATATATTGTTTTTCAGAATCTGGTTTCAGTTCAGGGCACAGGAGAGAATTAAACTACTTTCAGTTTTTAAACTTTAGATACAATTATCATGGAACTAAGAGTATAGATTAGAGAATAAATGCCCCCTGAAAACTTCTCTAAAAAACTGTGTTCCTACAAGGATGTTTTCTCTGTGTGTCATTTTTTCTTCCATAATATTTTTTCTGCCCTTTTCCCATATCACTCAGGCTTGCATTATCTGTTTTTATTCATTCATTCTTCTCATTTCTGGGTTCAACTGGGAGATGATTTAAAAATAAATATATGGATGAAATGTTCACGTATAGACCTTTCACTAGTTTAAATGGCCTACTTATAAGAATATTGAAGTAGAAATAAAAGTTTATCTTACATAAAATCTTACTTAAATTGTATTTACTTTTGAAAAATATTTTGATACAAAACATGATTCTGAATTTTTTAAAATAAATTATTTTCTCCTGCTTAATCTAGAATAATTGTGGAAATTTAAAGAATATTAGGTAGTAAATAAGTATTTTGTTAGGTAAGTAAATTTTTTACAAAGCCTTTAAAAGAAGAAAGCATTTATTTTTCTCCTTTCAGAAAAAAAGTTTAAAAGAGTTGTCTTAGACACTAGGGTATCATGAGATGAGGATGTAATCTTTTACAGTTTACAGAGTATTTTGACACATATTAAACTTGCCTGATTCTTGTTAAAGTATGAGAAATAAGCAAGAGAAACATTATTATTACCGTTTCACAGATGAGGAAACTAAGACCAAGAGAAGTGAAGAGATTTTTGCACAGTCAACTGGCAATTTAGTGGCAAGAAACTACTTGAAACTAGATTTTTGATCTCTTAGGTTCTGTGTTCTGTGATACATGGCTGCTGCCCCTTTTCCCCCTTACCTCCCCCGTACCCCTCCACCTTGTCAATTGCCCTTCCCATAGTGCTTATAAGGTGGCCTGTTAAGAGAATATACCCAGGAGGATATATTGAATTAAGAATTCTGGCTGTACAAGCCTCCACCCTCCTACCCAAGTGAAAAAATTCTGGAAGGCCATCTGTTTAGTCAAGCATGTGCCTGATGGCTGTGGGAGGATAGACAACTGTACCACCATGGATTCAGGTCCCAGAGAGTAAATATTGAAACATGTGTTTGCTTCTGTACATGTGTCTCAGGGCTCAGTGATGGGCACATTTCAAAGATCTAAATAATAATAGTGATGGTGGTGCTTCCAGCCCCAGTACTATTGCAGTACCTGAGCTTCACTTGAAGAAGAGCTGTGGCCATTTTGCTGATTACACAGTCTCTCTCCCTTTCATGCTATGTCTCCAAAAATCCCTGCTGTTCCCATACCTTCCTTGGTTCTCTTCTTCCTACTCTCACAGCCATATTTTCTCTTTCAAAGGGGCCACTGTGTATTCCCAAGGATTCTTGACAATTGATTTCTTCCAAGGAGATGCCTAATTTCCATTTTTTCTCCTCTATATGTTGGGCTACCTCACTCCATGTATCAGTTAGAATCAAATAACACATCATCAGGATTTTATGAGTATGGTATGTATCAGGTGTTATGGGAGTATGCAGAACAAATGGAAGGCTGTATCTGCTCTCGTTACAACTGGTTTAGAAAGTAAAGGATGAGATCACCTAAGAAAAGCAACATTTAAATGGGTGCCAAGTGTTATATGTGATGGCACATGTAGGAGAATCAGGGGAATTCTGAGTAAAGGTATCAGGTGGGGTTACACAGGGGTAGTTTTAAGGAAGAGAAAAGAGTGTCAAGTAGTGATTTAAGTGTGCTTAGACTCAATAATTTCCATGAGCACTAATTCCCAGACTACCCCAAATAACCATAGTATCCAAGCTAAGAAAAACAAGTTTCCTATCCAATTACAGCAGTAAAATAAGACCCCTTGCTACTTCCTTCAGATCAGGTTGCCATATAACCTGAGTTCCTCAAATTTAAAAGTCCTGGAGGTACACTGAGAAGAAATGAGTTTCAAAGAAAATGATGCATGTAGAATTTTATTTATTTATTTAAGCAGCAAAAGGTAGTTTATTAAATTACGTAACTGAAAAGTCCAGGGGATATTGTTGTTGTGTGTTTGTTTTTTTGTTTTTGTTTTGATGCATGTAGAATTTTAGAAAAAAGGTTAAGGAAGATTTTTCCATTTGGAGATAGAGGTTTGTACAAAGCCAGTAACAAGCATGGAGAAAGGAGATATGGCTAAAGCAAAAAGAAAGCCATGTCAGGTTGTAGGGAGAAAAAAAAATGGAGATTGGAAAAGAAGGGCAAACTGATGGAGGTTCCTGAAGGCCAGATAAATGATAACAAAGGCTAACACTTCTCAAGCCTCAGTTATATGCTGGGCTCCATGTTACGTATCACAATAAGATAGGGTACTATATTAGTTCTACAACAATCCTGTTTTGCCGAAAGATTTATGCTCTGCTGAAAGACTTACTTTCAGTTTTAGGTTTAGAGGGTTTACTGGCAAAATAACCACTCCACAGTGCAATAAGCAAGAAATAAGGAAATGTATTATATTAGTAGGAGGTTACAGTATAAGGACAAGCAATATATATATATATATATATATATATATATATATATATATATATATATATATATACATCATCGATTTGGGAGCACTTACATCGCCACGTACGTTACTAGTTTGAGAGAACTTTCATCACCAAATTGAGAGAACAAGCATCATCATCAACCTGGGAGAATTTGCACCACCAGGTTGGGAGAACAAGCAATATATAAAGAGACAGAAGTGCATACATCAGCAATTTGGGAGAACTTCATCCAGATCCAAGCAATGCTGGGAAGTCCCTGGAATAGCAATCTGAAGTCACAGTTGGGAAGGTCCTGGGCGGTGCATCCATTCAAAGGATGAGACTTCAGAGTGTCGTCCAAAGGAATCCTGCTTTTATCGCCAATCTGCAAACTGATAGTCATCAGCTTACATGCAAATGTGTAGCTCTGGCTACTATGTTAAATGCTTGTATTTCTAATCGTAAGTCTCAGAATGTTCACTGATCCCTGGGAACTGGCCAGATTCCCAGGGCCCAGGAAGCTTTGTGACTTACTCCCTTCACGGGTTCTCAAGACCTGCTGGACTTACTCCCTTCCCTATCTGTTGGTTCTCAAGACCTACTTTCGTGGCTTCTGCTGGTCAGCAGTTTGGCATGTAACTCTTTTAAGGTCTCTGTTCAGTCAAAGGCCTATTATTGCCTATGAAGCCTGAACAAGACTACTTTTATTAACTTCCTTTACACCTACCAGAAAGTTATGAATCCTGTTTTAGATGATGCAATAAAAGGTTAAAAATGTTGACCAAAGTCACACAGCTAAAAAGTGACACATCTGTCTGAATCTGCAGTTCATGTTCTTTCCCCTTTTCAAAATTTGAGTGACAAGTAGTTTAGATTGACTATGCTAGGAAGCTGGGGATATTTACAGGTTTTATTTTTCAATTCAATTTTATTTTTGTCAGAATAATATGTGCAAATACTTTTGAAAGTCAAATATAAGACATGACAAAATTTATCAATTCCCTGTCCCCTTCTCCCTCCCTACCTCCTATACTGCTCCTCAAAGGCAACCATGCCCATTTCTTTTAGCTTTTTTTCATTCTATTCTGTTTCCTATATTTCAAAATGAAATACTTGACTGCTGTTTATTGTTTCATCATTTTAAAACATTATCTATTGATATCTTATTTTTGTAGATGAAGATTTATCTTTTATATACCTCTACCTCTTCTTCCTCTGTCTACTCCATCCTCTCAACAATAATATAATTTGGGAGGGGTAAATTAATACTTAATGTTTACATTATGATGATGATATAAATAATATTTACTGCTTAGCTAGGTATTGTACCCTGATTATGTTTCCTTCTTGTATACCTCTTTGCCTTTTTTGTTAGTAACAAATTTTCTTGGTTTTTTAATGACTTTGTTTCTTATCCACTTACTGCTAATTCGTTCTAAAAGAACCATAGATTTTAAGAAACATCTCACAGTACTATTTCTGTATGGTCAATTTCATCAGATAACCTATCAGTTCCCCACCCCACCTTTTTGTGCTCTTTGAGAACCTTCTTTCTGCCCCTATCTACTGCTCAAATCTGGACTTGTTACCCTACTGTCATCTTTCACTACTCCCCTGTGTTAGAGTTCATGTTTCCTGAATTATGTAACTCTTTATTTCTCAATTTACTCTGTTGCTTTTAGTGGTGCACATCTCCCAGAAGTATCCTAAGAAAGGGTACATGGGAGGTCCAGTTTTGAGTCCTTGAATGCCTAAAAACATCATTAGTCTGTTCTTATAATTGATTGATAATTTAATTTAGCATAGAATTAAGGTTAAAATTCCCTTAGACTTTTGAAGGTATTTCTCCAATATCTTACAGCTTTTGGTGTTGGTGTTGAAAAGTCCTGTCATTTCCAATCCTTTTTTTGTGATTTGTTTTTTTCATCACAATTTTCTCTTTATCTCTTATGCTATCATTTTTTTATGAGCCTTGGTACTTGGGTCTTTTCTTTTTAATCTTTTCCCTTCTATTATTCATCTCTTTGTCATTTATTCTATATTTGAGAACTTTCCACATCTTTGTCTTCCAAGCCTTTTGTTGCATTTTATCATATTTTTATTTACCAAAAGTTCTTAGCCTCTAATTGTTCTTCCCTTCCCATTTTTGCTTCATAGATTCAATAACTTTTCCTTTTTTCCCACAGATATTAAATTATGAGTATTTTGTTCTTGGAAATTTTTTTCTCTTCCTTGCATTTTCTTCTATGCTCTTCTTTTTCCTGTTTGTTTTGGTCTATTTTTCATGTTGAAGGCTTTCTTTACATGTCTGGTCACCCTAGTCTGACCATTCATATTTAAGAATGACATACTATAAAACTGGAAACTTCATGTGTGGGGTCAGTGTAGGGTGATAGAGCAGTCAGATAGCTTCTTCATTGAGGACCTTCAAATGCCAGTATTGAGTAATTACACTTTTTCTGAAGGCATTCAGTTTCTACAGAGAAAAATCCCCAATCTATTTTTTTGGGTGAACACTCCAGCCATTGTGAAGAGAACTTATAGGAGGAAGCAGTGGGGAGGGGAGCAGTCTTCCTCTTCAACATTCAGAATTTCATTTATTTCCAATATTTTCAGCTCCGAACCTCACTCCTCCTCTACTGATCCTAGGATTCACAAATTCAGAGTCTCCCTACTCCATTTTTTCTAGGAAATAAATCTCTAGTCTTAAGCAAAGATAAAAGAAGAAGCCTAGGAGCTGTACGCATTTGGCATATTGATTTCAATCAGTCCCCTCTTATCAACTTCGTTTTTGCATCTGCATCCGGAGGCTCCTGTCCTTCCAAGTCCTGAAACTTTCAGAGGTCTTCTGGAAGAAATCGTCCAACTTCTCATTGGTATCCCACTCTACAAGCATTTTTACTGCTTCCTCTTTTCTGCTAAAACAACCGATATCCCTTCATAGATAGAGCTTCTTTTCTTTTCACCTGTGTTAAAAACAAGACCAATATTACTTTACCTGCATTTTAATGGAGTTTCTGAGATATAGAATACATATGTGTATGCCTAATCTGCCATGTTTAACATAGTCACAGTTTGGTTTCCCTGGAAACAGATGCTGAGTTAGTTTGAAGTTCAAGGTTAGAGATCAATACTTGTGAAAGGAAAGAGGAGGAAGCAGGATTGAGCAGGGGGAGAAGTCAAACCATGATGCAGGTCTGACAAAGCCTCAGGCAACCCAGCAAGAAGCTCTGTAGTGAGCACTACTAGTCAGAACTGTTCTTTATCCAGTGGAAATAGCTGGGTCTTTATACTCCTGCCTTACTGTAATGTGGGCTGCCCTGGGAAGGGTGTGACCTTGGATGTAAAGGAAAAACTCAGTTTTCCACCTATGCTTTTCTCCTGTGAGTCTCCTTTACTACTCACACAGAACACTTCACTGGTGACACTTCTGGTCACCGAATGTGTGGAAGTTTACTCCCACAGCAAGCAAGTCTCTGCAACACCAGCTGGGCGTCCCATAATTTAACTCAATTATGACACTATCTACCGAAGATAGTGCCAGATCCCACAGGATAAGGGCTCAGACCCACCACCTCCTACTCTAGATGCCTACTCACAGGGAGTAGGCCCCCAGGTTACCCACAGCTTCTGTCCAATTTGGCTACAAATCAGAAGTTCCCACAACCCCCTCATCTGCTTCAATTAATTTGCTAGAGTGGCTTGCAGAACTCAGGGAAACATTTATATTTAACAGTTTATTAAAGGATATGATAAAGGACACAGATGTACAGCTAGATGAAGAGATATATAGGGTGAGGTCTGGGAAGCTCTGCAGCACAGGAGCTGTGGTCTCCATGGAGGTGGGGTGTGTCACCCCATTAGTAGGTGGATGTGTTCACCAACCTGGAAACTCTCCAAACCAAGTGCTATTGGGATTTTTATGGAGGTTTCCTCATGTACTCATGGTCAATTACTAACTCCATTTCCAGCCTCTCTCCCCTCTCTGGAGAAAGGGAGCAGGGGGATGGGGCTGAAAATTCCAAGCTTCTAATCATGGCTTAGTTTTTCCGGTTACCAGCCCCCATCCAGGAGTCACCCAGAGTCACCTCATTAGAACAAAAAATACTCCTAGTGCTCTTTTCACTTAGGAATTTACAAGAGTTTTAGGAGCCCTGTGTGAGGGATGGGGTCAAAGAACAAGAGGCGCTCCAAGTGTTCTTATCACTTAAAAAATTACAAGGGTTTTAGGAGCTTTGTTCCAGGAACTAGGGGCAGAGACCAATGTATATATTTTCTAACATCTCACATTGGGCAAGGCAGCTCCCTAAATCTGAGGGTAACCCTGAAGGACCTGATAGCTGTAGGCTCTCTGCTGACTATGCCCATCACAGCTGGGCAGCAAGTCCTTCCTTGAAGGGAGATGTGGGTAGTGTATCTCCATGTCTACGATAAACAGGAGGCCCACAATAGGTTTTCTTTTAAAACAGCTTTATAGAGGTATAATCCACATACCAAGTGATTCACCTACGTAAAGCATACAATTCAGTGGCTTTTAGCATAGTCACAGAGTTGTGCACCCATTACCATAATTTTAGAACATTCTCTTTACTACAAAAAGAAACACTGCTCCCCTTATCTGTTACCCTTCAGTCCTCCCATCATCTCCAGCCCTAGGCAACCACTAACCTACTTTCAATTTCTATACATCTGCCTATACTGGACATTTCATATAAATGGAATGGAATCCATTCAATATGTTGTTCTTTGTGACTGGCTTCTTTCACACAACATAATGTTTTCAAGGTTCATCAATGTTGTAGCATACATCAGTTCTTCAGTTCTTTTCATTACTGAAGAATATTCCATTGTATGGATATTATTTATCCATTTATCAGTTGATGGACATTTCACTTATTTTCACTTTTGGGCTATTGTGAATAATGCTGCTATAAATATTCATGTACAATTTTTGGTGTGGACATATGTTTTCATTTCTCTTAAATATATACCTAGGAGTAGAATTGCTGGATCATATGGTAACTCTATGTTTAACCGTTTGGGGACCTGCCAAACTCTTTTCCAAAGTGGCTACACCATTTTCATTCCCACCGGCTGTTTATGAGGGTTCCAACTTCTCTATATCATTGCTAACATTTGTTATTGTCTAGCTTTTTAAAATTATAGTCATTCTAATGGTGAGAAGTGGCATCTCCTTGTGATTTTGTCTGGCATTTCCTTGATGGCTAATAATGTTGAGCTTCTTTTCATGTGCTTATGGGCCATTTATACAACTCTTTGGAGAAATGTCTATTCATAGTCTTTGCCCATTTTAAATTGAATTATTTGTCCTTCTGTTATTGAGTTGTAGTAGTTCTTTATAGACTCTAGATACAAGTCCTTTGTCAGATATATGACTAGCAAATATTTTCTCTCATTCCATAGTTGTCTTTTCACTTCCTTTATGATGTCCACTGAAGTACAAATGTTTTAAAATTTTGGTGATGTCCAGTTTAACGTATTTTTTCTTTTGTTGTTCATGCTTTTGGTGTCATATATAAGAAACCATTCTGTAGTCCAAGGTCATGAATATTTACATCTTTGTTTTCTTCTATGAGTTTTATAGTTTTAGCTCTCACATGCAGGTCTTTGACCCATTTTGAGTAATTTTTGTATATTGTGTGAGATAGGGGGGCCAAATGTGGATATCTATTTGTCCCAACCATCATAAATGTTAAGGCTTGAGAATGGCGTGATTAATTTTTTTAAAAGTTAAGAAAATAGCTATTGAACACCTATTCTGTATGCACCACTATAATAGGCATTATGAGATATAGGACCACAATCCTCTTTCTGGTTATAAGTTTCTGATTCTTATGCACTAGACCACTTGCCTTTAAAATTTTACTTGTTGATTGCTAGTATGAGAGTGTTGAAAAGGATAATGGTCATGCACAGGGCATTTAAAACATGCCACTTAATAATTCTGCTGTGGTTGACCTCTATCTATTCTGCTGTGGTTGACCTCTGTCTGTTAAGAAGTTCATTTTGAGTAGACTTGTTTAAGTGCCTATGAATTCAGGAAAAATGGCTTGGGCACTTAGTATTTGTCAAGCATTGAATTAAGTACCGGTGATACAAAGACATATGAAATATGCTCTATTCTGTCATTGTGCTCACAGTATAGTGGGAGAGACTGACACATTCTGAAGAAATTTCAGCTCACCGTAAACCATCATCCTATCTCACAACAAATTATCTTGTCCATGACAGTCTAAAAGACTTACTGAAATCATAATTTGTCTTTAGAGTTTCTTTTATTTAGCAAACCTCTAATCTTCATGAAAGAAAATAATTTTTTAAGATCCCATACTGGGTCCTGATGGTCACCACTTCTTTATCTATGTGCTTATTCACCATTGTAAATAAATCTGTTTGTAATTTCGTACTTGTTTGTCCATAGTTCCAAGTCATAGAAAAAGTTACTCTCTTTTACCTTGCCACTTTTGTTAATTAGGCAAAGTTATCTTTTTCTAATCTCTAGGCTTCTTTACTATTTTCTATGATTACTAAACATTAATCTGTAATGGTTCTGTAAAATTGACTTTTCTTGCTAATTTAGTTAGGAAAAGTTTTCAACCTTACATATGACTTTTTACATAAGAGTCTTCTTTTCCATTTTAGTAAATGCAGTCACTTCATAGTGAACCAAGTAGGGCAGGGAGATATAGTCCAAATCAAGAGCTATAATGAGCAAGAATTTACATTATATGAGGTAGGAGAAACAATTTAAAAAATAATGGATGACGGTGACTCTGTAATTTAATGGAATGGAAAAATAAATAAGAATGAGTATAAAGACATTTACAATGTTCTAATTTTTAAAGCACAGCATATATTTTTGGTGCTAAGGATCCTAGTAAAGGTAGCAAAAACTTATCTGAGCCTCAAATCTCCTTATCCTAAAATAAACATACTTTGGTCTGAAGACATGGCGCAAATTCATAAGTGTCTTTCCTACCACTTCTCTCAAATTCCGGCCTCGCCTTGGCTATATGGATTCTGGGAGTCTGATTATATTCTGTTTCCTAGGAACTGGCCTAACTGGCTTTCTCAATCCCTCTCAGAGCAAATTTCTTTTCTTCTGGCTCAAAAGTCCCAGAATTGTTTGAGTTCTTGCATTTAACTTGGATTTCTTATCCAGGAGATGTGCTTTATTTACAGGCATGGCAAAAGTAATTGACATGAGTTCCCCTCTTGAGCTCAGGTTATTGATTCTCACAACTCTGGGTAATTTGAAGACATGGAATTACCAGAGAACATAATGTTTCTTCAAAGTTTGAGGATTTTGTAAAATGAGTGAATCTTCCTGACTGTCTATCACCTATTATTGCAGATGATATACCCAGCAGAGGTTTATAAGATTGCACCAATTCATTATGGACCTCCAAACATGCTTTAAAGTTAGTCTTTAAAAAAAATTAAACCCATGATGTCTAATTTTTTCTTGTACTGGTCTCCTTCTAAAAATATAAAGCTATAGAAAATATCTGCAAGTGAACTCGGTCTCAGTAGCTGGGTTCCTATTAACAAAGATTTTACTATAAGAAAACTCATGAAGTAGAAAATGTTATTTTTTTTTTTTTAAAAGTGATTATAAGCCAAACTCTACCAGTGCTCCCAACTCATGATTAGAAGTGCAATATCTTGTCTTTCCCTCTGATTTTCACATGCAAACAAAGAATTGTGTAAGCAGTATTTTCTGTTTATCCTTTTTGTTATAATTTCACTGTTTATGCTGCACCATATTGAGAGGAGCATTATATGTGAAATCACTATGAATTATTGTTGGCAGAAAGAAGAACAGTCAAATAAATGATTAGAAAGAGAATGAGGCAAGGGTCTGGTGGAGATAGGGTGCAGTGCTGCAGCTGCTACCTCAGCATGAGAACAGAGACGTGTTATGCACGTGGTGGGGAACACATGGTCTGCTTCCATCCTTGCAGAGTTCCCATTTCCGCTGAGTTCTCTGCTGACCCTAGTTCTCAGTCCAGAAGGAACTGGCACAATGTTTACTGCCTGGAGGGATGAGAAATAAAGACCAAGGCCCCCATGGTTCCTCTGAATAAGTAAGCTTAGAAAGCCACAGAAGTGTGGACAGATTGTTAATAGCAGTGGGAGGTGGGTGTGCCTTCTATAGTATGGTCCTAAGTGAGTACTATCTATGGGCAACCAGAAAGAAGAGTCAGATCTCTGCTAGAAAAAAAATTTCATTGCCTGGGTAGGGACTCATCAGAGACACTGGCCCTCTATATATATACTGTTGAAAGGACTTCTTAGGAAGAATGAGCACATATAAGCAGCCATTCCCCTGCTGGAAATTGCCTCTTGGCATGGTCAACTCCTCATTTTTCGCATATAACATGCTGGTACCTAGACACAAAGCTCCTTGGAAATTCTCCAATTGCACTTTCTGGGACATGCCAGGTTCATGGCAGTCACTTGGGATCACAGAATCTTAAAATTTAAAAGCCAGAAGGGACCTTAGAGGTCATCCAGTTAGCTGTGTATGCCTAGCAGACATGGAGTGAATCATGAGTTTTCATCAGGTTTGGCATCTGCTTGTGAATTTACATGATGTCACTTCAATGCTGACAAAAGAACAGCCTGGCTAGAGCCAATACTTGTGTGGGATGCTTCATCCACAGGCGTTAGTTGGTTAATTTGATGAGAAATCAGTTCTTTTTGATTCAGTGGACTGCAGCATCAGACTCTTGCCTGGTCTGGGCTTCATTTTCCTGTCACTGTCACCATGATTGCTGGGGCTCTGATCCTATCCTTTCTCCACTCTCCTGCTGACTTTCTGGTGGGCTAGCTAATTGGATCACTCTTCTCTCTTCTGTCCAGCTCCCCTTGCACTCTGTATTCTCAAATTTCTCCTCTCAAATCAGGGAGAAAGAGGGTCATAGATCAGGCCTCCTGTCTCAGGACGAAGGTTGATTGTCCATCTTCCCTCAACATGAAGTTCCTCCTTTCTCTTCCCCCCATCCTCTCCCTCATCAGCACACTGGGAGGATTAGGCAAATGGGAACATCTGCACTGATCCTGATTTCAGCCTGTGGGTCAGGGCCCGAGACCAGGCCAGACATGGAGAGAGAACTGCAGAGATTTAGTTCCAAAGAAGACCTTTTTTTTTTTTTTTGCGGTATGCAGGCCTCTCACTGTTGTGGCCTCTACCATTGTGGAGCACAGGCTCCTCCGGACGTGCAGGCTCAGCGGCCATGGCTCACGGGCCCAGCCGCTCTGCGGCACGTGGGATCTTCCCGGACCGGGGCACGAACCCGTGTCCCCTGCATTGGCAAGCGGACTCGCTACCACTGCGCCACCAGGGAAGCCCCAAAGAAGACCTTTGAGTTGGGTAAAGACACAGGAGTCTGCAACTTTAAATTAAGGGGACCTCCAGCTATAGCAGCAATGAACCAGAGGTGGGATAGACTGCAGACCTTTCTCTTAAAACCTCTTGGCCAAAACCTGTCTCCTCACCTGAGGCCATGAGCCTGAGAGAAAGATACATACACATCAGAGAGATGAACATTAAGGTCAACCAGAGAGACAATGTGACTGAGATAAACCAAAACAGGGAGACAAATTTTACCTTGGGGATGAATAAAAGCAATGTTTGTCCATTCCATTTCTAAATGAATAAGAAATCCTAATCTTGTTGGAGAAGCTTGAGAGTTATGATAGCTAAACATCTGTGCTAAGGGGGAACATCTCCATAAATTCTGAATCTGTGATTTTTCAACCTTGGCTGCACGTTGGAATCATCTGGGAACCTTTAAAAATACTGATGCCTGGGTCCTGATTTATTTGGTCTGGGGTGCTGCCTGGGCCTTGGAATCTTTAAAATCTGCCTAGGTAAATCTAACTTAACAGTCAGGGATGAGAACCAATGTTCTGAAAAGGAATGATGATAAGTAGCAGGGAAACTTTCCAGAGATTAAGTTTCTTTTTCTTTATTCTAGGAAGAGAGATACCATGAAGCGTCTTGGAAATTACCTCAGGACTCTCTTTTAGAAGGCAAATTACCTTGGAATCTGAAGTTGGTTCCTTTCAGACAGGCAGGTGTATAGGAGCCCTGGAGTCTGAACTCAGCAGTCACTGTCTAGAGAAAAGGGGATATGATATTAGATGCTTTAGGTTTTGAAAGTTCAAAAGAAAAGTCTATTCAATCCTTAGTTTCACATCCTCAGAGAAAAGAGACAGTGGTTCAGGGTCGACTGATGTCCTGGCAGGTGTCTGTATATGATTTGCTTTTGCTGCTCTGTGCCTGAAATTCCATTCTCTCTCTTATCAAGTTCCCAGCTCAAATATCAACTCTCCTCCCTGTAGTTTTCCCTGACCACCTCAGGTAAAATTAATCTACCTTGCATTCCTAGAGTACCATATGCATATTTCTATTCACGTACTTGTCACATTGTATTACAGTTATTTGTTTACCTGCCTGTCCTCTTTCCCAGCTAGACTGTGAACTTCCTAAACTCAGTTACCTTTTCATCTTTATGTAATAAATGTTGAGAGTACCTGACATATGGTAGGTGTCTCACAAATATTTTAGAAACTAATCAGAACAACAGATTAGGTTCCTAGATTAGTTCAAAATCCTGTTTCACTTACAATGTAATTGAAATAGATATACACTAACAATAGAATGGTAGAAAGCAATCATATGAAATCATCTCCATATTTAAAGTACTATGACATTGGTTAAAATACACAGAATAAATAAGAACATGAAATATAGAATATATAAATTTCTCAGCATGTTACCAGTCAGTGGTCCAGGCATCATGTGGAGTGGCTGGAGGTGAGGCTGGGAAGACTGACTGCGGCTTACTGTGAGAAGCTGTGTGTGCTGTAGGAAGCATTTGGACTTTACAACAAAGTGTTAAGGAGCCAGAGAAGTCCTCCAAGCAGGAAATAACAAAATCAGATTAGTAATTTAGAAAGGATCAATGAGTTTAGAAAAGGGTCAGTCTCATGGCTTTCTGACAGATTTAAAATAGTGCAGCAAAGTGTGATATCAGGTAGGAGGCTACTGTCCAAGTGAGAGATGGCAAAATGTGTCCTCTATCCTTAGTTCCAAATAATAGACTTACCAGTTGTTATGGGATGAATTGTGTACACCCCAAAATTCATATGTTGAAGTCCTAACCACCCTCCTCTACTACTTCAGCATGTGATTATGTTAGGAGATAGTGTCTTCAAAGTGGTACTTAAATAAAAATGAGGTTATTAGGTTAGGCCTTAACCAATGTGACTGGTGTCCTTATAAGAAGAGGACATAAGGACACAGACACACACACAGAGGGAAGACCATGTGAAAATACAGGGAGAAAACAGCTGTCTTCAGCCAAGGAGAAAGGCCATAAGAAACCAATTCTCATGACAACTTAATCTCAGACTTCTAGCCTCTAAAATTGTGAGAAAATAAATTTCTGTAGTTTAAGCCACCCAGTCTATGTTATGTGTTATGGCAGTCCTAGAAAACTAATACACCTATAAACATACCCATTGGTAAGTTGTATACTGCTGTTATGTATTATTTTTCATGATTGGATGCTCTAGGGCTTGGTACAGTTTAGGGGCTGGAGAACAGATATTTTAACATACAATGTGTGACTAAATTGTAAAATAAGAACATCCTAGAAACCTAGGGTTTGAAAGTACAATATGAACCTTTCAAAATCCTTGAATAAAGATATTTTTCATCCATTTTAGCTTTCCCTCAATGAATATATTAGAAATTGATATTTTTCACTTTCTCTCCCCCTCCCCTCCCATTCAACTTCAAACACGCACTCACATCCACTTAAATGTATAACCTATTGAGAGGATCTGCAGTATGGCTCTGTTGGTAGCAAGTAACCCTGTCTCACTGTGGCTACAGTGACCACAGGAGAAGTAGTCATCTGACTCAAAGAGAGGTAATGTATAGGCCAGGCTGACCAGTCAGCCTCTCTGTCTCTCTCTGTCTCCCTCTCTCACACACACACATGCATTAAGAACCAAGAAGCAGGGGGTTTCCCTTCCCTGGTGGCGCAGTGGTTGAGAGTCCGCCTGCCGATGTAGGGGACACGGGTTCATGTCCCACTCCGGGAAGGTCCCACGTGCCGCGAAGCGGCTGGCCGCGTGAGCCATGGCCGCTGAGCCTGCGTGTCCAGAGTCTGTGCTCCGCAATGGTAGAGGCCACAACAGTGAGAGGCCCGCGTACAGCAAAAAAAAAAAGAACCAAGAAGCCTAGAAGTTGAGGGCATTGGCAGCCGAATACTGTTTATGGTGGCATCCTAGACTGAAAACTGAGAATGACTGTTGATGAGGTTGATTTGACTTTTCTGAGGCCTCTAGGTTTGTAGGAGATCTGTATCATAATAAACTCCACATCCCCCCTATTTTTTAAAATTTAAGTATAGTTGATTTCTAATGTTTTGGGTGTACAGCGATTCAGTAAGAATATATATATATATATATATATATATATATATATATATATATATATATATATATATATATATTCTTTTTCAGATTCTTTTCCATTATAGGTTATTACAAAATATTGAGTATAGTTTCCCGTGCTATACAGTAGGTCCTTGTTGTTTACCTATTTTATATATAGTAGTGTGTATCTGTTAATCCAAAATTCCCGATTTATCCCTCCCCTCCCTTTCCTCTTTGGTAACCATAAGTTTATTTTCTATGTCTGTGAGTCTATTTCTGTTTTGTAAATAAGTTCATTTGTATCATTTTTTTCAGATTCCACATATAAGTGATATCACATGATATTTGTCTTTCTCTGACTTACTTCATTTTGTATGATAATCTCTATGTCCATCCATGTTACTGCAAATGGCATTATTTCATTCTTTTTATGGCTGAATAATATTCTACTGTGTGTGTGTTTGTGTATGTGTGTACATATACATACCTTATCTTCTTTATCCACTCATCTGTCAGTGGACATTTACGTTGCTTCCATGTCTTGGCTATTGTAAACAGTGCTGGTATGAATTGGGGTGCATGTACCTTTTCAAATTAGTTTTCGGCTTTTCCAGCTATATGCTCAGAAGATTACTTGAGTTATTTTAAGTAGACTTCTCTTCCCTGCAACCAGATGTGTCCTAGTACAAAGTATAAAATTACTTCTATGGATGAGATTAAGCTTTAGAGACTAAAACCATAAATAACTATCGATATATGCCAAAATGTGTGTAATTCCCCATATCCTTTTATTCTTTAGAGTACAGGACAAAGTTCATACCATACAGAGGGGGCAGAGTAGAGAAAGAAAAACAAATGTGGTTAAATAGCTGCTTCCATGATTCATGTAAACTTTCTTTTGAATCTTTTAAAAATAGTATTTTCATTTATACATGAAAGAGCACATATGTATGCATATATGCATATGCCAAATTTACCAGAATACTGGATAGAGTGTTAGTTAGAAGAGAAAGAAGGCAGAAGATATGGAATTGAAGCATGAAGTTCCATGATATATATAGAAAGCAAACAATTTAAAATCTATTCCTATAAATACTAAAATGTACATGTGAAACATGAACATAGTCTAAATTTTTTTCAAGACACTCTAAATAGATGCCTGAAGTTTTCATTTTCTTCAGCAATTTTAAGTGTTATGACTAACCAATTGAAAGACTTTATCTAAACCCATGTATTATTTTAATCAAGGAAAATTTAGTAGATTTCTGAATTATAATTGAATTCCTGTACGTGAGTATTTAAGTCATCCTTAATTCTCTGAAAATACCTGGTGGGATGATTCTGGAGTGTGATTCATTTTCCTCTTCTCTCTGACTCAGTTCTGCCACAGGAGCATTGCTTTCTATGGGCATTGCCATAGATTCTGACTAATGGCCCAGCTTCCTTTTCCTTCTAAGAGGGTTTGGAGAAGCTTTCTGGACTTAGTGGAACATTTCTGGCAGGGTTCTGCATTCAAGGGTAGGATCTGAAAATGAGATTCTAAGCTGATGAGGTGTGGCCCTCCAGGAAGAGGCCTGGGTGCTTCATCCCTCACTGACCCAGGACCTGCTGCCCCTCAGGGTGGCCCTCCAACTGGCTCTCATTACGAGCAGAGAGAAGCCAAGTGAGGTGAATCTGACCTTCCCTTCTCAGCATCTGTGACAGAGGAAATAATTGGAAATCAAAGATTAAGTGATCAGTCCAGGGTCAGAAACATGGAGGCCAGGCTGGCTCAGAGAACAGAAGCAGTAAAGCAAATGTCCATGTAAGGACAGGATAGGATGGTCTAGCAGTTAAGTGCACAGATACTGAAATCAGGCTACTGAGGCTTGCACTCCAGCCTGCCATTTATTTACTGAGTCTCTTGACCTCCCCAAGTCCTAATGACCTAGCTGAATAGACATATAGCAATCACAGAACCTACCTCATAATGTTACTTTGAGGACTAAATGTGATAATATATGTAAAATGAGTTGAGTCTATCTCATGTGTGACAAATGTTTTATGCTAGTAATATAAAGCTCGCCAACCTAGAGGAGAGACACACAGTGAGGGGGAAGGGCCAGGGGCCGTAGCACAGAGGGGATACAGGATAGGTATAGGCTGCAGGTTATACCACCTTGCTCTCTACCTGTCATAGGTGTAACCTGTGCTCTTCTTGTCTGGGCAACTGCACCAACACAGAATAAAATAAGAGATGTGTAAACTCCTCAGAAAGGAAAGAACAGCTGTGATTTTCTCCTCGACTCAGCTTATTTTTGTTCCCGTGAAGGCCATTATAGCTACTGAGATTAAAAACAACCCCCTCCCCACAAAAAAGCCTCTCTCCAGTGAACCAAGAGATTTAAGTGGCAGCACCAGTGAAAGAATATTTGGCTGTCTGGCTCCTGTGTGCTGGCGCCTCTCCATCCCACCCATCTCCATCCTAGTTTTGGCTTCCTTAGTCAGACTTCTCTGCATAGCAGCAGAGTGTGTGCGCAGCAGCTCTGCCCAATGACTGACGGACCTGCTGCAGCCCCCGCTGGGGAGGCCAGGCTGTGATTCAGACTTCAGAGCACATTTGGAGGGTATTGCTTCTCAGCTGCCAGTAACAGTATTAGATGTTGTGTTCTGTTTGTGATGGGCACTCCGTGGTCATTTTTCTTTTCTTTTTAATATTTATTTATTTATTTTTGGCTGCGTTGGGTCTTCATTGCTGCATGCAGGCTTTTCTCTAGTTGCGGTGAGCGGGGGCTACTCTTTGCTGTGGTGCGCGGGCTTCTCATTGCGGTGGCTTCTCTTGTTGTGGAGCACGGGCTCTAGGCACATGGGCTTCCGTAGTTGCGGCACACAGCCTCAGTAGTTGTGGCTCACGGGCTCTAGAGTGCAGGCTCAGTAGTTGCCGTGCACGGGCTTAGTTGCTCCATGGCATGTGGGATCTTCCGGGACCAGGGCTCGAACCCATGTCCTCTGTATTGGCAGGTGGATTCTTAACCACCAGGGAAGCCCTGTGGTCATTTTTCTGATTAATCAATTCTCTTGTCTACCTAACCCTCTTCCCAATGACCCTGTATCTTTACCCCTGTCTCCCCTCTCTTTCACCTCCTTATTTGTCCTTGTGAATAACTATGCATTTCAGTGTATTTGGTTATAAAGTTCTCTCTCTAATCTGATGGACAATGAAACTTAAATGTGAATCACTTTGGAAGGGTTCTACTTAAAGACAAATGAGGCTACTCAAAAGAAGCCCCTTAGCCTACAAACCCAAAGACCGTCCAGGGGTATATGAGTGTCTTCAGCTGGAGGACCTATAGACATTTCATTCAGCCCTCAGGTTCCCAGATTCATGGGCCCCTCAGAATGATCATGTGTGTAATCAGACTATTCTTTACAGAGCCTGGGACCCTGAACCTTCAGAGACATGTCTGGTGCCCCTCATTGTCCTATGGTAAGTCCAAGTTATCTTATTCACATGCATATTGTATTTTTGCAAAGCACACAGACCTGTTGTTTATTGTGACTAAGATATTTATAACATAAGGAGTAGACCAGAGCACTGGGGTTTGACAAAGGTGCCCTAAAGATTGCTGTGGTCACAATGAGCAAGGTTAGAGAGAGGCAAGCTGGCAGACGCTGAAACACCCCCCCCCCCAATTCAACAAGAGTAGCTCTGCTTTATGAGTTTTGCATATTTGGTTTTGCACTGGATATTCTCTGTTTGCCTGTTTAAATCCATTCTCTGCCCTTCTCCATCTTGCTCTTTGCCCCCAAGAAGCTGACTTCCATGGATTGCATCATCTGGGCTTCCTTGCCCTCTAGTTGGGTTCAGCCAAAGGGAGGAGCAGTAGGAGACTGTAGGGCACAGGAGAGAGAATCAGGGGTATTTATTTCCCTGACTCCTTCCCTTCTAGGTTGTGGTTTGGCAATGGCTACATTCCTCTATAAAAGTCCACAGCTCCTATCTGCTGGTGCCTTCCTATAGCTACAGTTCTTGCCAGATTCTGGTAACCATTCTGTCTCCTCCTTTGCCCCTTCAAGCCCAGGGGTGGCCATTGCATCCCACTGTGGTTAGTCCTGTGTTATTTTTACCATCCCTTGCTGGTTTCTCTTTACCCTACCCAGTCTTTTGTGAATAGTCCATTCATTAAACCCTTTTCAGTCACACTTTTTGAGTTTTCCATCTGTGTTTGAATTTTCCATGCTAGGACTATGACTGATTCAGTCTTCTATTGTAAGATCTTGTTTAGTAGAGGATTCTACTGCTAAATAAAACCACAAAATTCTGCTGCAAAATAAAGCCACATGGAGAACAACACTGGATCAATCAGAAGCATTGTAAGAACAAATGTCACATTCTTTGTGAATGTGAATTACCCAAGATGGCTGGAGCAATGTCTTCAAAAAACTGTTGAATTAGATAATCTTTACCATACATTTTAAAGTTTCTATTGAAGAATACATTTAATTCAGTACTAAATTTAGTTACTACATAGAGGCTAAAATGACTCTGGAGTCAGACAGACTTGAATCCTGACTCTGGCACTTATCATCTGTGAGATTTTGAGTAAGTTATTTAACCTCGCTAAGCCTCTGCTTTCTCATCTGTAAAATGGAAGTAATAACATTCTCTATCTCATGGAATTGTTGTGAGAATTAAGTTAAATACTATATATACAGTGCTCAATACTAAGCTTGATACTTAGCTTGATACCCAATAAACTTTAACTCTTGCTACTATTATTTATAATAATAAAATGCAAAAGAATATATCAAACTAGTATAAGTCAACAGTTTGAAGAAACAATAGTATGAAAATCTAAAAGTCTGGATGGGGAAGGCAACAAGTGCTTCACTCACACAAATGCCAGACCCATTTCTTCCTGGAGTTTGTAGGAGTTTAAATCAGTCTTCCTGTTCAAAGAACCGTGGTGAACCAACATGCATTCTGGGCCAGCAGAGATGCACTGGTGCTATCAGTAAATTCAGCCAGGCGTACAAAAGGCAGTGAAAGTAGAAGTTACCTGAGGAAGTTACCAATGTTGGAGATCCTTCTTCAAATCTTGGCTCAAATGTTGCCAGTCTGTTTATTTATTAAATTTTTGGCTTATTGTCTGTCTCTTCCAGTTGGAATATAAATATGTAAAGGCAGGTTTTTTTTGTCTTATACACTGATGTTTGCCAGCTTGGTACTCGGTAAGTATTTGTTGAATGTTGTTGAGTCATCTCTGCATTACACTGTGTGTGAGATTTGGCTAACGCAGTATGCTAAATGATAACCTCTGGGTAATTATTTAATTGTATTCAATAGATGTTTACACCAGTTTAACAGGTTAGTTGTCATTTATCATTTGTGTCTGGCCTGTACTTGAACTGTTTCTGTTTAGCCATCTCGCACAAAGTAGACACTCAGGTGTGTTAGTCCCCTTGTGTGTTTAACTTTTTGTTGGATATAGCTTTTTTTTTTTTAAGATTATTCTTTGTGTACATGTATCATTGCAGGTGGGTATACCTCAAGCTGCATCTGTGCTTGAGAGCAGTGTTAAAAGTCCTCAGCTATCTATTTGCAGTTTATCAGAGAGAAGACATTAATTACTTCTTTAGTATTCCCTCTGACTTTGAGCATTCCCCCTCATTTCCTTCTTCTCCGCAAGAGTGACACATTTAGTTTTCTAAGTTTTAACCATTTAGTTTTTTTCCACATTGAATGCTTGATAGGACAGAAGCAAGCAAAGTACAGCATAACTTTTCTTTGTCATTCTGAGGACTGTACTGTCCCACCCACTGTTAGAAAACCCTGTGATTCCTGTCCAAATTATCTTCTAAGGGAAGCAGATACCCCTTCACTGCTTTCTTCTGATCAAAGGTGAGATTGGAAATTAATTTGATAGTTCACATATTCAGTCTAAAGGCATAGTACAAAAAGCTCGATCTAAGTCCAAGACAAAGGACATGTGATGGAGAATACATGATACTGAGTAGAAGCATCTTGGAAGGAGAAACCAGAAGTTTTGTGAATCAAAGGAGGAGAGCTTTTATAGGATACCTGTAATATGAACTATTAAGTGTTCTCATCTGCTCTGGAGAGCAGTTACCTGTTTTCTGAAGACCCATGGAGATAAGGTATCCTAACAAGTGATAGCAAATAGGGTTCATCTTAGAGTCAACTGTGTTCAGTTATGGTAGTAACTGACTGAAGTAGTGTTTCTCACAGTGTGGCCCACCAACCAGCAACGTTAGCATCACCTGACAACTTGTTAGAAATGCAAATACTTGGTCCTTACCCCAGACCTACTGCCTCAGAAACTCTGAGGTAATCTCTATTTCAATAAGTCATCTAGATGATTCTGATGCACATCAGTGTTTGAGAACAACTGGTCTGGAGTAGTGTGTTGAGCTCAGGGGAGAAAAAAATGCAGTCATCCACTGGTGATGTTACCATGAACATGGGTGGGAGGGGTGACAGTGAGTAGGCCATGTAATTTGTGACCTCACTTCTAGACAGAGTTTTTAAATATAATGCAAATGAGTGATCTAAACAAGTCACCAAACTTTGGCTACCCCAAAATTCTGAAGAACTAAAAGAACAATTGGTCAGAGTAAATAACAAATGCAGATGGAATGGTGGCAGTGGACAGAAGGAGAGTCACATGACTCCTCATCTATGAACATCTATAAACAGGTAAGAGAAGATGGTTATTGGAAGGATAACATAATAGGCCAGAAAGTGAAAGGAGTAAGAACCAGAATGGGCTGGTTTGGGGAAAAGATTTATTCTGAGTTTTTAAAGCAGTTTGGAGAGAGAATTGAGGGAGGTGAAAAGTACATATAGAGAGAGATGGAGAGAGAAAACTTAAAGAAATTTTCCTATGCATTAGGATAAAATTGATATTATTGAGAGACTTCTGTAAATATTTAAATTGTTTTTTAATTATTATTATCACAATAATTTCTATTTTGGTTGTTGAACCGTTGTTTCTTTCTGAGTGATACCATACTAAAACTGAGCTTTATTGGATTAAGTATTTGTATATTTATTTGTTTCTTTGTTTTCCTCTGTCTTCCTCTAAAAATACTTTATTTAAGGTGGCTCGCAGACAACAGTAGTGCTAATAACTTGCATTTGCTTAAAGTTTTGTAATTATAAAACTTTATAATCTTTTATTATCTTTTTGGTAGAACATTATGATGAGGCAGGTGGTGAGGGGACATTATTATCCCCATTCTCCAGATGAGAACACTAAAACTTAGTGAAGTTATGTACCTTGTTCTGAGTGAAACAACTAATAAATAATGGATTTGGGATTCAAACTTGGGTCTCATAACTCCAAAGTTGGCATTCTGTTTATTACCTCAGGTAGTAACAAAGAGTAGTGTAAAGAAACATCTCCTGTTGGGAAGGGTAATTTGTTTTAAACTTTAAATTTACACCATGTCTTATAAAATATGGTTCTACTTTTAAAGCTTTTTATTTTTTTTTTGGCCATGTCGTTTGGCTTGTGGGATCTTAGTTCTCTGACCAGGGATCAAACCCAGGCCCTTGGCAGTGAAAGCGTGGAGCCCTAATCACTGGACCGCCAGGGAATTCCCTTGGTTATACTTTTAGTCACACCTTGTAAGGAATTAGGATCTCATTTGAAAGGTGAGATTACTGCAGGTTTTTGTAATGGGAACAAGGAAAGTTTTTCATTACTAGAACTGGAGCAATGACAGTTTGAAAGCAGAAGGCACTCAGTCTAGCTTAGTCTAGTTTACAGAGGATTAAAGTGACCTCTTGGTGAGAGTTATTAAGAGAGTGCTTTGAGGCTCGGTATATGTCTTAATAGAGAGGGTACAGATGGAATAGGATAGAAAGCGAGCTGGCTACAAGACTGTCAGAAACTGCTGCATTGATTTTATCCTTTTGTACTCTGCTTATTTTCTTTTTCTTCTTCTCTTCCTATTTAATAGAGTTGTGTTGAAGGTTCCATCCTACCTAGCCAAGCCAAAGGGAACCAAGGAAAGGAATTTGGTCTTATTGAGTTGGAGCTTTACTTGTAGACCTCTGAGAATTCAAAATGGTGGTGTGGATGGAAAGGTGAATTTCTAGGATTTAGAGTTGGGGTGATGTGGTCATTTGGCTCTTCTTACATAGAGATACCCCTTCCTTGGATAAAATGTTGGAGGAATGTGGTCTTTTAATTTTTATTTGTTATTTCCCCCTTAAGAGAGAGAGAATCTTCATGTGATTTGATGAGAATTGAAGCAGGGTAAAGGAGTAGGTGGGATGAAAAATTAATAATTATCTTATAAACTCAGGAATTTTTAAAATGTTCTTTTAAAAGAAAACTGACACTAAAACTGTTTTAAAAAATAAATGTTTAGAATGAGGCTTTTTTCTATTGATGTCTGGTCTTTGCGCGTTCCAAATTCAAAAGGAATTTTAAAAAAAATGTAAACCTCTGTACAGTGTCAGGTGACAAGCAACACAGCATAGCTCTCAAAAGCAAAAGTTAAATAAATTTCAGAATATCTTTCTATTTTTCCAAGCTGAAGAGAACAAAGAATTAAGGGCTTTCTTTGCTTATAGACTTCTAATTTAAAAGTTGGGGAGCTTTCCTATTCTGCTGATTAGGCCTTGACATCTAGAGTGAAACAGTGATCACAATAAACATCTACCCACTTAGAGACTGGAATCAAGAAGCATATTGCCCATTTTTGGATTGGGTTGTTTGTTTTTTTGTTATTGAGCTACATGAGCTGCTTGTAAATTTTGGAGATTAATCCTTTGTCAGTTGCTTCATTTGCAAATATTTTCTCCCATTCTGAGGGTTGTCTTTTGGTCTTGTTTATGGTTTCCTTTGCTGTGCAAAAGCTTTTAAGTTTCATTAGGTCCCATTTGTTTATTTTTGTTTTTATTTCCATTTCTCTAGGAGGTGGGTCAAAAAGGATCTTCCTGTGATTTATGTCAAAGAGTGTTCTGCCTATGTTTTCCTCTAAGAGTTTGATAGTTTCTGGCCTTACATTTAGATCTTTAATCCATTTTGAGCTTATTTTTGTGTATGGTGTTAGAGAGTGTTCTAATCTCATACTTTTACATGTACCAGTCCAGTTTTCCCAGCACCACTTGGGTAGAAGACCTAAATAGACATTTCTCCAAAGAAGATATACAGATTGCCAACAAACACATGAAAGAATGCTCAACATCATTAATCATTAGAGAAATGCAAATCAAAACTACAATGAGATATCATCTCACACCGGTCAGAATGGCCATCATAAAAAATCTAGAAATGATAAATGCTGGAGAGGGTGTGGAGAAAAGGGAACACTCTAGAACTGCTGGTGGGAATGTAAATTGATACAGCCACTATGGAGAACAGTATGGAAGTTCCTTAAAAAACTATAAATAGGGCTTCCCTGGTGGCGCAGTGGTTGAGAGTCCGCCTGCCGATGCAGGGGACGCGGGTTCGTGCCCCGGTCTGGGAGGATCCCACATGCTGCGGAGTGGCTGGACCCGTGAGCCATGGCCGCTGAGCCTGTGATCCACAACGGGAGAGGCCACAACAGTGAGAGGCCCACATACCACACACACACACAAAAAAAACCTATAAATAGAACTACCATATGACCCAGCAATCCCACTATTGGGCATATACCCTGAGAAAACCATAATTCAAAAAGAGTCATGTACCAAAATGTTCATTGCAGCTCTATTTACAATAGCCAGGACATGGAAGCAACCTAACTGTCCATCAACAGATGAATGGATAAAGAAGATGTGATACATATATGCAATGGAATATTACTCAGCCATAAAAAAAGCAAAATTGAGTTATTTGTAGTGAGGTGGATGGACCTAGAGTCTGTCACACAGAGTGAAATAAGTCAGAAAGAGAAAAACAAATACTGTACGCTAACACATATATATGGAATCTAAGGGAAAAAAAAGGTCATGAAGAACCTAGGGGTAAGATGGGAATAAAGACACAGACCTACTAGAGAATGGACTTGAGGATATGGGGAGGGGGAAGGGTAAGCTGTGACAAAGTGAGAGAGTGGCATGGACATATATACACTACCAAACGTAAAATAGATAGCTAGTGGGAAGCAGCCGCATGGCACAGGGAGATCAGCTCGGTGCTTTGTGACCACCTAGAGGGTTGGGATAGGGAGGGTGGGAGGGAGGGAGATGCAAGAGAGAAGAGATATGGGAACATATGTATATGTACAACTGATTCACTTTGTTATAAAGCAGAAACTAACACACCATTGTAAAGCAATTATACTCTAATAAAGATGTTAAAAATAAAAAGAAGCGTATTACCCTAATTCTTCAAACGCTATTGAGGAAGAGAGTAAGTGAAAAAGAGATAGAGAGGGAGAGAGAGAGAAAGAAAGAGAGAGGAAGGAGAATAAATAAATCTAAAGATATAATAATTGGAATATGGCTTTTCCTGATCCACCAAGAAGTTGAAAGATCACCACTGGCAAATAAGAGTTCAAATATACATGAATGGGAATACTAGACTATATTTTAACAACATTAGCATATTTTCCTAGACTTATAAATTGTCATTGAAGTTCTGTTTACCAAGTGTTATTGCATAATCATCTGCCAAACTTGGCAGTGAAATGAAGCTGTAGGACTAGAAATTTGTTTACATTTAACTTTGTGGGGACCCATCCCTATATTGGCACATGCTGTAGGTTGGCATTTACATGCAAATCAGCCAATTATTTATATATATTTTTGTTATCCCCACAGCAGAATGGTGAAACCAATTCCTTGGATGTATAAGTCTAAGAAGAAATGTAATTCTAATGAAAAAAATTTCACAAATGCTGTTCAATAAAATGTATAATTCCAATGCTACTAGGATGAGCAAGCACATTTTTATATGTAGGAAGTGTACTGCCATTTGTTTGCTTGTTTTTTAAAGGAATCCTTCATGGATATAAGAGAGAAAGAGTCATAATGAAGAGAGACAAGTTGTTTTGCCACTATTCTATCACCACATGTTCTGCTCCTACTTTTGCAAAATGAATAGAGAGGTACCCAATTAACTTCCTTGAGTAACCAAATATTTAAAACAAGTGAATACACAAAAACCTTTCAGTGACCTTCATTTGTAGGCAAGGTAACCACAGAGAATCAATAAATATATTGACCAAACACTTGTAAGAAGAATGAATTTGTCACAGGGCAGTGTTGTTTACTGACAGTACACCTGACTTTCTTCCTGTTCCCAGATTCCCCTCACCTAAATCTACCTGGAGGCTTTGCCTCCTCTCAGATCTTGGAATGAGCTTATCCAACTCATTGATTTGAGATCAAGTCAGGTTTGTTGATGGCCCCTCTCTAACCCTAGTGTCTGTTCTAACTGTTCCAGGTTGGGTTCATTTCCTATTTCCTAATTACATAAGTGACTGAGTTTCTTGCCAATTTCTCCATATTTCATGTTTTTCTGTTCTCTGAAGCTTATATATTAGTTTGCTAGGGCTGCTGTAACAAAGTACCACCAACTAGGTGGCTTAAACAACAGAAATTTATTCTCTCACAGTTTTCTGTAAGCTAGAAGTCCAAGATCAAAGTGTCAGCAGTGTTGGTTTCTTCTGAGGGCTGTGAGAGAGAATGTTCCATGCCTCCTAGCTTCTGGTGGGTTGTTGGAAATCTTTGGTGGTCCTTGGCTTGTGGAGGCATCACCCCAATCTCTGCCTTTATGTTCACATGGTGTTCTCCTTTTGTGTGTATGTCTATCTCTTCATATGGCATTCTTTTTATAGGGACAACAGTCTTATTGGATTAGGGGCCCAACCTACTTCAGTATGACCTCATCTTAACTAGTTGTATCTGCTGTATGTTTCTGGGCTTCAACTACCTTTCCCTTATCTACAAAAGGGAGGTAAAAAGGCATACCTCTTACTATGAGGATTAGTAATAATATCTGTAAATGCAACTAACACAATGAATTGTACATTCATAGTACAATTAGGTACATTGTACATTAGGTACTTAGAAAGTGGTAGTTATTATTACGGCATTTAAAATTCTTAAGACCACTCTTTCATTTTTCTACTGCATGCTATATTTAATCAAGGCTTATCTTGGAGTCAGAATATAAACAGGTCATGGGATCTTGAAAGGAGGAATCAGTGAGGAATTGTATCTTCTATGAATCCTAGCCTTTGAGAGTTTTAAAAAACTTCAAAAAATAGCAATAGTTATTAATAATCTTACTGTACTCAGAAAAACAGGGGCAAATCACCTAAGGCAGTATTTTGAGTTTAACTACAAAATTTAGCTACAAACTACAGAATATTTTAAAACCATGGTATTTAGTAATCATTGCCTCTGAATCAAGTAGCAGTTTTGTTAGGTACTTGTCAACTAAATTATGGGTAAATTCAACTTAAAATATATTTGAGGTTCAAAATGTGTTTCTAATTTTAAGAACCAAAGAACATAAATAATAGACTTTTATTAAGAAACAGGAGCAATTGTTGTTAGTTAATTCCTGCTGCTGCAAGTTTCTTAAATCCCAAATTCAAAAAAGAAACATGGAGCCAGCTCTATGATCACATTTTACAAGACTAGAAAGCAAGTGGTATCACTCTTGGAGGAACAGATGGGATCCAATTGGTAATTCCAGTTGCAGAGAGCAAGCGCAATGACTGGAGTGAAGCCAGAATAACAGTTGTAAGAAAGAGGCTCTCCAGAATTTAGGGGAAGCTCCAGGATGGAAGTGGAGTACCTGGAAGAAATACACACCTTTCTCCTGGGGAGGAGCCAGGTGCCCTGTTCAGACAGGTTGAAGATCAAAGTATGACACCAGAATGTGTGTAATGCACAAAGAAGTAAGTGAGATTTATGAGGAAGTAGGAAGGTGCTGGGTGTGTCTAGAGGAGAGAGGACTGAAGAAACAGAGTCAGGAACAGCATGACATCACTCAGGATCACTGATCAAGACCAAAGTAGGAGATACACAAGGGGGCTTCAGAGTCCAACAGGCAGTTACTTCTAAAGATGCGCTTGTAGGCATGGCCTAATTTCCACACTGTCAACCAGGACCTTCTGCCCACTATTCTCAATTCTTAAAGTGGTCAGGCCTGGCCAGGTGGACAACAGTGTGCATCTTGGCAACCAGCATCCTTATGATTTGATATTGCAAAGACAGAATATCTTCAGGTGGTAGGTCCCAGAACACAGGCTAGGATTCTGCTAAACCAATATGTCCTGAAATATGCTGAAAAGGCCTTTGCACAGCAAGGCTGCTGGCATCTCCTGCTTCTTGTCTGACTAAGATGTCCCTGACTTCTTCAGCCAGGGACAAAATTAAATGTTCACTCCAAACCAAGCTATAACCTGACTTTCTATGAAGCAGAAAATTGTTTCAATTTGAACAATCCTGTAATTTTTAGAAGTCTATAAAATGAGAAAAATGAGATATCAGATGACCAGAGTCAATTGGAAACTTCCTAATTCATCTCAGTTATTGATTTATGTAATGATTTCAGGCAAATGGCCTTGCACAAGAAGTAAAGTCCTCAACTGCATTTATAATTCTAAATGTAATATATTGGTGTGATATCTTGCTCTTTGAGTTGGGAATATCCCAACTTCATTCCAGGGTTGATAAATGGTTGTGATATGAACTAGGAGTGTTTGGTCTATTTTACCTAGATGAATAAGTAAGTATACCTAGATAAAATACAGAAAAATATCTGAAACTTTGCAGGTTGATGCTACATGCAACCCACATTTAATTAGAAACCATATTATTTCAATTCTGCCTCCTAAATACCTCCCAAAACAATCCACATTTTTTCAAGGCCTTTTAGTCACATTATCCTAGTTTAAAGTCCATCATCTGGATTATTGAAACAGCTTCTTAATTGTCCTCCAGTCTTGCTCTCTCTAATTTATTCAAATTCTTTTCACACTATGGGAATTATGGTTTTTCTAAATATTTGATCTAGTCATTTCACTTCCTTGGGTAACACATTTAATGGAGCTTCACTTTTCTTGGGATAAAATATTCTTTTCTCCTATATTTCTTTTTTTCTTTTTTCTTTTTCTTTTTTTTTTTTTTTTGTGGTTCGCGGGCCTCTCCCGTTGTGGAGCACAGGCTCCAGACGCGCAGGCTCAGCGGCCACGGCTCACGGGCCCATGTGGGATCCTCCCAGACCAGGGCACGAACCCGCGTCCCCTGCACCGGCAGGCGGATTCTCAACCACTGCGCCACCAGGGAAGCCCTCTCCTATATTTCTTAAAGTGGTCAGCGAAGATGTTCATGACCTGCCCATCATTCACTTCACCAATTTGAATTCCATAATCCAGCCCTAATGGACAACTTTCAAGTCCCACATGCTATGCTCTCTCACCTCCGTGTTTTCTATTTTATGTTCTTTCATCCTGTAACGTGCTTCATTACCTCTCTCCCAGTCCTCTTCCTCTTCAACTTTCACAGCTACCGCTACTCTCCCTTCAAGTGTGGTAGGCACTACCTGTGCTCACCAGCATCGACCTTTCCCTCTTCATCCTTGGCTCATGGCTACACTACAATCCTAGCCTCCATTGCAGTTAAGTGTGACCATATAACTTAATAAAATGTGGTGGAAGTGATGTGCCACTGTCAGGACTGGTCCATAAAACCCTGCCACAAGCAAACCTTGTTCTATTTTGCTATCCACCATCTGACTGAAAAGGATTCAGAGAACTTGGAAGAGGACAGAGGCCAAAGATGAAGGTGCCTGGGACTTTCATTTGGCTGTAACATGAACAAGAGTAAATCACTAGTGTATTAAATTGCCCAGAAATTGGGGTTTGTTTCAGCAGCTGGCATTACTTTCCTAAGCAATACAATGTTTCAGCTTAGTTTTAAATTTCCTTGATAAACCTTCTTTGACTGACAATGTCTGTTTTTCCACTCTACTGTAAGCTCAGTAAGAGTAAGGGCAGAGTCCATTATTTTGTTCACTATTGTAGCTTCAGTTCTTATTACAGTGTCTGTATACAATGCATGAACAAACAAAAATATCTGTTGAACTTTAACGAACTGGCTTTATATTGAAGCTTAGAAAATTCAAATTTGAGTTTTCAGAGGTTAAACATGTACAATTAAATTTGGAAAAGTACATTTAATTTCTTTACAGAACAAAGAGAAAACTATGAAACACTGGAAAATTCTTACATGCTTGCAAACAAATAACTTAAAAGACCAAATCAGCATGTTGGGGACAAGAACTTTAATACAAAGTGCCTCACTTTGCCACTCTAGCTTGTCTGATTTTTTATTTTACTTAGAAGAGAAATCCATGATAAGGATATCTGTCACCTAGAGTGTCAAGAAGCTTTTGAAAAGCTGAAATAAGCTTTGATTTTTCTTATCAGTTTTTAGAGCTGCAGGCATTTCAAACCTGTTCAAACTGGCAGTTGACACGTCTGAAAATGGTTGGAGCACTTTATTACAAGACCACAAAGTAATAGTCATCTACTTATGAGAAAAATGTTGCCAAGAGAAAGAAACTTTTTTTCTCTATAGCATTAATATGAAGCAATTTCTACTTGGACAAACGAAATCTCTAAATTTGGCCAAGATTTTTTTTGTGTGTTAAATGATTGTTACACTCTCTCTTAATTAGGGTGTGCTGGGCTTAACAGTGGCATATAGAAAAGATTCTGGAATGACATTGTGAATGATTTTCAGAGAGAGAAGGAGAAGAGAGAGAGAGAGAGAGAACATACTAGAATATTCTCTGTGTGACTAGAAACCCTAAGGTTTTCATGTTTCCTAGAACTCCTTCAGCTAATAGAAGTTATACAATTGAGTGTAGAGGGACATATGGCCAAGATGGCAGAATAAGAAGACCCTGCACTCACCTCCACCCACCAGCACACCAAAGTTACAACTATTTGCAGAGCAGCTATATATGAGAACAACCTGAAGACTAACAGAAAAGTTTTTCCACAATTAAAGATGTAAGGAAGGAACCACAAAATGGGTAGGAGGGGTGGAGATGCAGTATAGTAAAAACCACACCCTTAGCTAGATGACCTACAAACAGGAGGATAATCACAACTCCAGAGATTCTCCCCAAGGAGTGAAGGGTTTGAGCCCCACATCGGGTTCCCCAGCCTGGGGGTCTTGCATTGGGAAGACAAGCCCCAGAACACCAGACTTTGAAGGACGATGGGGCTTGTGTATGGGAGGACTGGAGGGCTGTTAGAAACAGAGATTCCACTCTTAAAGGGTTTGCACAAAATCTTGCGTGCTCTGAATATCAGCACAGAATTAGTGATTTGAAAGGAGACTGGGTCAGACCTATTTGCTGATTTTGGAGAGCCGTCTGGAGAGACAAGAGGCAACTGAGATCCACCTGGGGACATAAATGTTAGTGACAGCCATTTTGGGGAACTTGTTCTACCAGGACACTGATGCTGGAAAGCACCATTTTTTTAAAAAAAGACTTTTATTTATTTAGTTAATTTGTTTATACATTTAATTAATTAATTAATAATTGAAATAGTTTATTTACAATATTATATTAGTCTCAGGTGTACAACATAGTGATTCAATATTTTTATAGATTATACTCCATTTAAAGTTATAAAATATTGGCTATATTCCCTGCATTGTACAATATATCCTTCTATCTTATTTTTTTTATGCATAATAGTTTGTACCTCTTAAACGCATACCCCTATACTGCCCCTCCCCCATTCCTTTTCCCACTGGTAATCACTAGTTTGTTCTCTTTACATGTGGGTCTGTTTCTATTTTGTTATATGAACTTGTTTTATTTTTTTAGATTCCACTCATAAGTGACAACATATAGTATTTATCTTTCTCTGTCTCACTTATTTTGCTAATTATAATGCCCTCCAGGCCCATCATGTTGTTGCAAATGGCAAAATTTTGTTCATTTTTATGGTTGAGTAATATTCCATTGTGTATATATACCACATCTCCTTTATCCATTCATCTGTTGATGGATATTAATGTTGCTTCCATACCTTCACTATTGTAAATAATGCTGCTTTAAACATTGGTGTGCATACAGTTTTTCAAATCACTGTTTTCATTTTCCTGGGATTTATTCCCAGAAATGGAATTGCTGGATCATATGGTAGTTCTATTTTTAGTTTTTTTGAGGAAACTCTACTGTTTTCCATAAGGGCTGTACTAGTTTACATTCCCACCAACAGTGCACTAGTGTTCTCTTTCCTCCACATCTTTATCAACATTTGTTATTTGTGGTCTTTTTGACAATAGCAATTCTGACCAGTGTGAGGAGATATCATATTGTTGTTTTGAATTGTATTTCCCTGATGATTAGTGATGTTAAGCATCTTTTAATGTGCCTATTGACCAACAGTATGTCTTCTTTGGAAAAATATCTATTCAGGTTTTCTGCCCCTTGTTTAATTGGGTTGTTTATTTTTTTAATATTGAGTGATACTGAGTTGTATAAACTGTTTATGTATTTTGGATATTAACCCCATGTCTGTCATATCATTTCCAAATATTGATTTATTAGTTCTAATAATTTTTTGAGGGTGACTTTAGGGTTTTCTATATACAGTATTATGTCATCTACAGTTAGTGAGAGTTTTATTTCTTCCTTTTCAATTTGAATTCCTTTCATTTCTTTTTCTTGTCTTATTGGTGTAGGCAGGACTTCCAGTACTATGTTAAATAGAAGTGATGAGAGTAGGCAACCTTGTTTTGTTCCTGATATTAGAGAAAAGCTTTCAGTTTCTCACCATTGAGTATGATGTTAACAGTAGGTTTGTCATAAATGGGCTTTATTATGTTGAGATATGTTCCCTCCATACAAACTTTGATGAGAGTTTTTGCCATGAATGGATGTTGAATTTTGTCAAATGCTTTTTCTGCATCTATGAGATAATCATTGACTTTTATCCTTCTTTTTGTTAATGTGGTGTATCACATTATTGATTTGAGGATATTGAACCATCCTTTCATTCCTGGAATAAAATACCAAGATACATTATAATTAAAAATGATAAAATTTAAAGATAGAGAATCTTAAAAGCAACAGGAGAAAAGTAACTGGTTACATACAAAGGAACTCCTATATGTATCTCTGCCGACTTTTCAGCAGAAACTTTGCAAGATAGAAGGGAGTGACAGGATATATTCAAAATGATGAAAGGAAAAAACCTACAACCAAGAGTATGCTACCCAGCTAGGCTATAATTCATATTTGAAGAAGAGATAATCAAAAGCTAAGAGTTGGCAACACTAAACCAGCTTTACAAGAAGTCCCTTTAGGGACTTCTCTAAGAAGAAAAGATCACAACTAGAAATATGAAAGTTATGAAAGGAAAAATCTCATTGGTGAAGGCAAACACACAGTAAAAGTGGTAGATTGTACAAAGAACTCATACAACTCAATATCAAAAAACCAAACAACCTGATTTTAAAAATGGGTAGAGTACCTGAATAGACATTTTTCTAAAGGAGACATACAGATGGTCAACAGACACATGAAAAGATGCTCAACATCATTGATCATCAGGGTAATGCAAATCAAAATCACAATGAGATATCACCTTACACCTGTTAGAATGACTTTTATAAAAAAGACCAAGAGATAAAAAATGTCAAGGATGTAGAGAAAAGGGAACTTTTATATACTGTTGGTGGAAAAGTAAATTGGTATAGCCATTAAGGAAAACAGTATGGAGGCTATTCAAAAACTTAAAAATAGAACTGCCATATAATTCAGCAATTTTCCTTCTGGGTATTTACCCAAAGATACCAAAAACACTATTTTGAAAAGAGATATGTATTTCAATGTTCATTGCAGCATTATTTACAATAGCCAAGATATGGAAGCAACATAAGTGTCTACTGGTAGATAAAGGGATAAAGAGTATGTGGTATAAATATACAATGGAATATTACTTAGCCATAAAAAAGAAAAAGCAAAAATAAATGAGTAGGAGTACATCAAATTAAAAAGCTTCTGTATAGCAAAAGAAATAATCAGCAAATTGAAAAAGCAACCTATGCAATGGGAGAAAATACTTGCAAATCGTCTATCTGATAAGGAATTAATAACCAAAATATATAAGAAACACATACAACTTAATAGCAAGAAAACAAACAATCTGATCAAAAAATGGGCAGAGGACTTGAATAAACTTTTCTATAGAAGACATACAAAGTGCCAACAAGTACATGAAAAGATGCTCAACATGAGGAAAATGCAAATCAAAACTACACTGAGGCATCACCTCACACTTGTTAAAATGACTGTCATTAAGAAGATAAGAGATAACAATTACTGGTGAGTATGTGGAGAAAAGGGAATGCTTGTGCACTATTGGTGAGAAGGCAAACTGGACAACAGTATAGAGGTTCCTCAAAAGATTAAAAATAGAACTACATATAATCCAGCAATACCACTTCTGGGTATTGATCTGGGGAAATTAAAATCACTATCTTGAAGAGATATCTGCACCCCTATGTTCATTGCAGGATTATTTATAATAGCCAAGGTATAGAAATAACCTAATTATACATCGATAAATCAATGAATAAAGAAGTTGTGGTATATATATGGTATATGTGTATTATATATATGGCATATATATATACATTATATATATATGGTGGAATATTACTGAGTCATGAGAAAGAAGAGAATCCTGCCATTTGTGACAACACGGATGCACCTTGAGGGTGTTATGCTAAGTGAATAAGTCAGACAAAGACAGATACTCTATGTTCTCACTTATATGGGGAATCTGAAAATGTCAAACTCATAGAAATAGAGGGTAGAATGGTGTTTGTCATGGGCTGGGGGTTGGGGATAATGGGGAGATGTTGGTCAAAGGGTACAAACTTCCAGCTATAAGATGAATAAGTCCTGGGGATATAAGGTACAGCATGATGACTGTAATTCACAACACTGTATTATATACTTTAAAGTTGTTAAAAGAGTAGATCCTAAATGTTCTAACCACGCACAAAGATAATGTGAGAGGATAGAAGTTATAACCTTATTGTGGTAATCATTTCACCACATATTCACGTATCAAATAATCATGTTGTACACCTTAAACTTACATATGTTATATGTCAATAGTATATCAAAAAACTAGAAAACACACACTCTCTCCCTCAGTGAGGAGGAGCAGGTACATACCTCCTCAAGCTGCTAGTGATGCTCTCCTCATCACACCAGAAGCATCTTAATGAGGATTCACTGAGGAACCCCTGCTAGTCAGGAACATGTCAAGGTTGCCCCCTGTAACCACTACTAGTTAATGTTTCACTGGAGGTATTACTCATTTCAACTATATGAGAGAAAAAAACTAGTGATATAAAATCTGAAAGAATATGTAAAATTATGACATTTACAGAGGATATCATTGTATGATTGTAAAACACATGAGAATAAAATGACGAAAACCACTAAAAATAAGAAGGTAATTATGTTGCTGGGATATAGAATTAAAACATAAAAATAAATAATTTGTAAAAAAACCCAAGTCTTATAGTTACGAGAACATGGGCACCATATTAGATGGGACTAGCAGTCAGACAGATAATACTAGAATGGTGAGATATTATTCTCACATGTAAGATTTTTTTAAAAATTACCCATGATAAGAACAGGACTGGTCGTCAAGTCTGGGGCATGGCCAAACATTTGGTCCAAGCCAGGTAGGTAGACTCAAATTATGGCATTAGGGAAAATGAGTCACTGGTAGATAATTGTGTAGAAAGAGTTTTGATAAAGTTATGGCTATAGATCTCTATTAAACTATTATGGGGATTAGAGATGTTTGATTAATTATGTTTTGAGGGTTGGAATCTCAGGACCTCCTTATTAAATACCTTTCAGTATTAGAAGTTGGGCAAGCTCAACCATTCAGCTGACCCAGAGCATAGTAAGAAAAAATAAATGCTTGGAATCAGAAAACCTGGATTTGAGTTCAGTGTTCTGACACTTAATAGCTCATTGACCTTGGAAAAATTACTCTGTTACTCAGTTTTTTCCATGAATATAATACTCTTTTTCCTCAGTTCCTTCCAGGGTTTTTGCTAGGCTCAGATAATATAATGTATATAAGATCTTTTTGTATACTTCTAAATGTTACATGAATGTTGCTTGTCATGATGATGGTGATGATGATAGCAATTCATGTGCCCACTGTGGTGCCTGGATATTACTCACGAATTACTAATCTCAATTACCTCCTTCTAAAAACCACAGCAGGCTCTTCAGCACTGTCATTCATAAACATCTCTGTCTGGATTCAGAGAGCAAACAGATTTCTAAGGTCTAATTGCTGGAGTCATGGCTGTGCTATCAGCTAGCACATTTCTGGTAAACTCTCAATGTTACTGCCAACCTGGGGTGTGTTTTTCTGCTCACAGACTCCTGTCATCTGTCAGAGGCTGAGAGATTTTTAGTGAGGGAAGAAAAGTCTAAGGGCCATTTGCCTTCTGGCCCTTGAAAAGAAAATATAATTGTTTGGTAGAAAAACCATTCAGGGGTCTGACAAAGGCCTAACATTCTTTTAAAATGTACTTATTATGAAATAGTTCAGACATATAGAAATTCATACTAATTTATAGTGGACATTCACATACCTACTGCCCATTTTAAGAAATAAAACACCAGCAATACAATTAAAGCCCTCTGGTACCCCTCTCAGATTGCACCTCAGGTAACTAGTATCTTGAATTCTTTTGTTGTTTATCATACAGGGAATTTCTCTTATTTTTGCTACTAACCAACCTCAATTCTTTATAAGCACAGCTCTTACTAGATTTATCACAGTACTATATCCCAATATTCTTCTTTATCTCAAGAACTCAGTTTGGTGGAATATATATATTTTGGTAAAAAGTAAAGCATCAATACTTATTATCTTTATACATTGCAGAATGTCTCCCCCACTCACCTCCCTCTTCCTGAACCTCTTCCCCCTTCTTTATTTGCATTAGCATGTGGACTTCTTGTTCCCACCAGATGAGTCAGTCAAGATAGAACGGATGTCAATGTCTCCTGAAAAAAAGATGCCATACTGTCTTGTAAAGTCACAAAAAAGCATTAGTTTGGGCCAACACTGAAAACAACTGGGAGAGCTCACATAAAAGTCTAGATTTCTGGCTTCTTTTGAAAAATCGAAAAGACTGATAACATAGTGCCCGTGTTCCTAAGTGGCAATAATCCACCTAACCAAATAGCAGCTGCCTCTTTTAGATGGGGCCCTCTTCATTTTGCCATATTCTTGTCACTCCTTTTTTATCTCTGAGACTAAGACCAATAACATTTGCCATTTATTATCATACTCGGACTGCTGATGATCCACATGGTAGAGAAAAAATTTTTTCTTTACCCATATCAGTACTATCAAAAGTGGTGAAACAAAAAAATCTATCAAAAAGGCCACCTCTACTCTCACTCTACCCTCAAATAAACACAGGTGTGGAAAATGAGGCAAGAGAAATACAAGAAGATAAATGTCAAAACACTGCCAATGTAAGCTAGAGCTTTAAATTTAGGAGTGAGACACAGGAATTAACACTTGGTAGATAGCACTCTTTGCAAAACAATTTCACAGGGGAGACCCACTTTAAATATCATTTATAAAGTGTTGCTGGTGAGATTAAGGTGTCTGCTCTTCTAACATCTCATCAGGAAGCCAGTCTAAAATGTGATGATGAAGGCTAAGCTCTAACCTTGGAAATTATATTGAGAGGTAAGGCTGTAATGACTGAAGCCCTTTGTGGACTAATAGGGAATATTAAAAAGGAAGGGAAGGAAAGTGAAAAAAAATGATGAGTCTTCAGCTAGTTGTGTCCAAGGGCAAAAAGCACTGTCTGGCAGGTAGACATAAGAATTCTAGTCTCTAGAAAGGTTTTCTCTGGACAGAGCAGGTATAAATCTCTTGGCTTTTGCGTAAATTATTCAGATACCTTCTCTCTGGCTTCAGGCTTAAGAAAAATATTCTAATTATTATTTTGGGAAGAATATGTCTTAACTAATAGATATGAGGTAAAGTACTCCCGGATCTGAGAACATCTGATTTACAAACAACTGGAACCTTTGGAATATTTTCTCAATATTACTCACAACCCTGTTTCATATACCATTCTTCCCATCTGTGATGCCCCTGCTATTTGTTCTCCTATTGCAGAGCACTGAGAAGTGAGGTGTAGAGGTGGGAAATTAAGTGTTATGTGTGTCTAGAAGTTATCAACCTAGCATCGGTGATTGCTCCTATGTCACTTCTCCTCTTTCCACTTCTTCCCTAGGTCCCTGTACCATCTCTGTCATGGGAGGGGGAGTGCCACAGGAAAGCTTCTGTCACAGGATAAATGTATTCTTGGTGTCTTTATGTAGAATTCAGAATGTCTTTTTGTCTATAAATAATATAGTAAACTGTGGCTAATTGTAGTCAAAATAATATGGAAAGCACCATACTCAAGCATGTTTTGGGGTGGATCAATCTTTTAAAATTAGCCTTGGGGGCTTCCCTGGTGGTGCAGTGGTTGAGAATCCACCTGCCAATGCAGGGGACATGGGTTTGTGTCCCGGTCCGGGAAGATCCCACATGCCATGGAGCGGCTGGGCCTGTGAGCCATGGCCGCTGAGCCTGGGCATCCGGAGCCTGTGCTCTGCAATGGAAGAGGCCACAACAGTGAGAGGCCTGCATACCACACACACACACACACACACACACACACAAATAGAATAAATAAAAAATAAAAAATAAAAAAATAAAATTATCCTGGGACTTCAAGGATGATTGAAAAACATATCCCACACTTAAAAAAAAAAAGATCTATGTACACATGAGATTTGGGGAACAACCAGTTTTGGAATTTGGGAAATGTTTTTGCTCTATCACTATTATAAATTACTGCTCATCATTAATTTATAATAACCCTGTTTTCATTATTTTTGATTTTTTAAACAAATGAATGTAATTAGGAGACCTGACATCCTCCAGGAGTTAGGGAAGACTAAGGAAGGCTAATTGGGGGCCTGAAAGATGTGAGGAGTTAGCCACTTAACCAAATGGAGAACATGTATCCCCATTAAAGGAGCAAGTATCTGCAAAGAATCTGAGGTGAGGAGGAGCTTGAGGTACTGGAAGGACTGAAAGGAGGCCAGCGTCGTTAAATCATATTTCATGAGCTAAGGCTGGAAGGTAAGCAAGGACTAGATCAGACAGGGTGTTGCAGGTCTCGTCACAGATTTTAAACTTCACTCTAAGATCCATGGAAAACCACTGGAGTATGTTAGTCAGGAGAATGACATGATGACATGATTAGATTTAGATTTAGATCCAGTATCAGGTCTACAGTGACCCCACGAAGGTTTAACTGTCTCCCTAATTTAGCCTGTAGCAAATAGCTGCCTCAGTCCACTATACTGCAACCAGTAGCATTCTGTATAATGCATTTCTATAGTGTAACCAGTAGCATTGTATATAATGCATTTCTTAGTCCATTCTTGGAGTAAGTCCTTAAAATTTAAGATCACTGTGCCGCACATTGCCTCCTAGAAAAATTGACTTTAACTTCTTGGCCTAAGGCATGAATGCAGGGACTAACGTTTCTTTATTTCATCTTTAGTCTTTTAAAATCTAAATAATTTATCATTTTTTTCCTACTAGCCTCTAAGTTTCTTTCCTAGAAGTCTGATAGGGTTTAGAATCAATGTCAACTCTTTTAGGCCACTAGGAATTCATTTAGGGAACTGAAGAGGCAATTCATTAGCAAACTGGCAGGGAAGCACGTTTCTTTACTTTGTTTCTGCATTTGGGCCATTCTGCAAAGTAGCAGTTACTTAAGGTCTGAGAGAGCACGTGCAGCAACCAGATTGCTTAATTTATGACTAGTGAGATATTCTACTGGGAGAATTTGGTTCATTATAAAATGCTTTGTAAGCATATCTAGAGACTCTTTGGCATCAGTCTCCTTAAAAAAAATTAAATAAATAAAAGTAACTAAAATAATACAAACCCACCCCAGACTTGAGCTATTGTCTGTTTCTCACATGTGCAGAACTACCTCTGATTATGCAGAGAGCTCAGCCTGCAGAAGCAGTGGTTGGCGGGGGGAGCTGGGCGGACAGAATGAAGTCTTGGCCCTCCATTGCAAACTGCTGTCTTTCCAAATGATGCACACATGCTTGGTCCATCTGTCTTTAAGGACTCGGCAGAGTAGTCAGTAAAACTTTCTATTTAGTGTTTGAAACTGCATTGCCAAATATTAATAACTCATTTTATTTATAACTGAGTCTCGAGAGTAGGAAAAACAGGTGGTGCTCATGGAAAACTCAATAGTAGCCAAATTTCAAAGGTCAGATGCTGCAAGTGTGGAATGATAGAAAGAATTTTGTGTTCATTCTCTTCCTGTAAAAATGTTTCCTGTGGTCCCTTTTCCCAATCATAAAACTTGTACTTAAGACTGCCCAGGACCTCTCTCTAGAACTGCCCCCCACCCCCAAATCATCATTCTCAAGAAGTTCCCCAGAATGCAGACTTTGAAAAATGTTCCCATCATCCTTCATTTCCTTCCCACATGGTCTTGCTCTGAAAAATTATGGCCATCTAATCTCACAAATTTATCCATAAATTGTTTTAGTGATGATTGGTGTTAAATCCCTCCTGGAGATGATGACTGCACAACACAATGTCTATAGTGGTGAAAGATTTCAGCTATGTGGCATGTCAGTAGGAAAGATAATTGTGGGCAGACATGATCTTTCTCTTAGTCTCCCATCCTATGACCATGAAAATATCAATAAACTTCTGAGGGATCAAGAATTGAAGGGATGCCAGGAGACAGCATAATGAAGTTCAGATTTTCAACAGGGAAAAAAGGTTACTTTTTGGCTTTCCAGTGTACCTCTATCCTTCTTTTCATAAAAACACTGATACTTCTTTTGAGAAATTACCTCTTTCCCGACTGACATGGGACATTAGGGGTACTTCATGTCCCCTAGCCATGGGGTGGGCATGTAACTGATTATAACCAAGCTATTCCCAACCCCTGGATGAGCATCAAAAACACTGAATTTGTGTGGATTTCATTCACCCTAATAGGGACACCATGAAGAGGCCATTCATTTATTTTTACTACTGAGACACCCAGAATGGCTCTGATTTTTTATCTTTCTGAACGTGGTTATTTAATCTTCTCTTTTTAGTCCTTTCTATGAATTCCTTTTTGTTGCTTAAGATAGCTAGAGTCAATTTCTGTTGTTTGCAACTAAAGAACTCTGATTGACACAAATGTTAATTCTAAACTGGTGAATATGGTATTCATCCTGTAAGACTCTAGGGATAGGGACAGTCATTAGTATTATCTTTCCAATTCCCCTGCTACTTACTTGGTAGGACTGGCCTTCCTAGTCTCCTTAGAAGGAACAGTCATATGACTTTTTTTTTCATTTTGGCCAACGAAACGTGATTGGAAACGATATGGAGCATTTCCAGGTGGAAACTTTAAAGAGCCTGTGTGCAATTTGACACTGTTCTGGTGATCAGGGAAGCTCCTGTCCAGATGAAGTCTATTAGCTTGGGTGTCTGAGTGACTATGATGAGGAGAGCTTCTCTCCTGATCTACATGAGACTTGTAGTATTAGGAACATAGAAACTTTTGTTATGTTAAGCTATTGAGATTAAGGAGTGGGGAGTGTTACTGACAGTACTATAAGAGTGACTTTATAGGATGTAGAAAAGTGGATAGTTTTCTGGTTGCCAGCATGGGGTCATAAAGGACATGTCTCTCACTTTTAAAAATCAGAGTCATTAGACTAGATATATAAGGAAAATGGAAAAGACTGGTGTTTCTCCAACTTTAGTAATAATTAAATCTAAATTATTTTTATTTTAATGATAATCAAATATAGATAAGACTATATAACAAGATCATCCAATATGAATCTAATAAAGCTACAAAACCAGAATTATTTAAATTCATCCCGTTAATTTCATGTGACAGTTGGTATTGTTTAGATGAACTAAAATCACTGTTTAGCAATGTGAATGTGGTACTAACTTCCATGGGTTTGATCTTCCAATCCTACCACATGCCATGTGATGATTCAGGTCACCCACGTCTTTTCTTTATTTGAAACACTGCAGAATCATCACTTACAGAGGACACAATGATGTCATTTGGCCTGCTTTTTGTGTGCATGCATCATTTAAGTATTAAATGCTTTTTTTTTAAACTGTGTTTTTTTTTTTAAACTAACAATTAAAGTAGTACTTTTTGGTATCAGTGTGAGGATAAATGCAGACCCAGAAACAGAAGTGTAGCAGTCTTAAATTATAAAGAGGTCATCCAAATTATATTGAATATGTCTGTATTAATTTTAAAAATTTAAATAAAAGAACACTAGACTAGTTCTCATACGGAACTTGAGGATCTCTGAGGATGTATCTGTGGATTACTAAGGGCAGCATATGCTAAGCTGAGAAACACTGAACTTGATATAAAATATCAAAATTTCAATAAGGCATGACTTGTCTCACAATACTGGACATCCTTATGGATGCACAAGATAATTATATTATTAAACCATAACAATAATTAGTTGGATGTTTATTAATGGGTCAGTATCAACCTGGAGGGAGGTTTCTAGTGGCATGATTTGGAGCTCTATCCTTAGATTTATTTTGTTCATCATTTCATCTAAGTCACAAATAAAAATGTAGAATATGTGTTAAACAAAGATCAATGATAATCTGGAGATGAAAACAAGTATGTTGCGTACAGAAATATCCAAAACAACCTCTAAACCATCTCCTCTTAAGATTTGATTTTTATGTCATCAGATGTCTATTCCACCCACTACCCCACCTGTTTGCAGTCATGTACTGACCCCTGGTAGATCACTCCTCCTCATTTTTGTCATTCTCTCCAGTAACACTGCTGTCTTGATTCTTCGTAATTTCTTTATATACATAGATGATCCTTCCAGTTGCCTGATTTTTCAGTTTCTCAACTTCCTCTCTTCCAATGACCTTGTCTTTCACCTTACCTCACTCACCCTATAGGTCACAACTTAAACATTGTCCTTGTCAATAACTGAAACCCTTGCATGATTTCAATGTCAAGCTTTACACACCGACTACCTCTTTCTCTAACCTTTCTAGTTCATTTCTTTTAATACCTCAATTCCAACAATCCCTTGAACCCACCAAGACCAATAAAGTATCTATCCTGTTTCCTTTTCACTATCTCATCATTTATGTCTTCACTTCCTTAGTTATTCAGCTTGAATTCTATAGTCAATCACTATACTAACTCCTTGCCTATAATCTCAGCCTCTTTCTACATTCTCACTAAGTTGTTCTCACTTGTCTTCAATCCTAGTTAAATCCAATTTTATGCTTCTTGCATGCCTGTACTTGTTTAGTTGATATGACTAAAGAAAAACACACAACCAAGCTGGCTGGTCTCCATTTATATTCATTATCATTAATCTTAAATGGGCCCTTAATGCTGCCTAGCAATTATACTCCCACTATGTTAGACTTAGATAATTATTTCATACCTTCTTTCTTGTTAAACCTCCAACACTTCTTCCTTCATCCTCACTTTTAGATTATGATCTTTCTTCCTCTTTTCCTGAGAAAATAGAAGCAATAATTAAAGAACTTTCAAAAGCAACACCACCTTTTCTATCTACCCTAGCGTGTCTGTAACCATATATTCTGCTTTCTCCCCTGTTATTATGGATAAATTCTATGTACTTCTAGATAAGATCAGGCCCTCAACCTGTGTTCTCAACGTTTTCCCTTCTCTCTCACTCAAGGATATTCTCCAACTATTCTCCCCACTTTTCATGCATCATTGATTTCCTCCTCTCTAATGGATTTTTCCTAATGGTAAACAAACATGCTGTTTTTATTCTATCTCAAAAAAAAAAATCACTCTTCTCTCGATCTCAGTTTCTTCCAGCTCCATGCTACTCCTCTTCTTCTTTTTGCAGAAAACCCAAAGAAAAAGTATTTATACACTTGATCTCCAATTCCTCTATTCCCATTCTTTGTTGAATCTGCTTTAAATAAGCTTTTGCTCTTGGCACTCCATCACAACCACCCTTGTCATCAATGTCATCCATGACCTCAAGTCTTCATCTTATAGACTTTCAGCAGTATTTGACATAGTTGAACACACTGGCATGCAGAGCACACTCTATCAGTTTTTCAACTATCTCATTGCTCCTTTTCATTCTTGTTTCTTGGTTATTACCTACTACTTTATGTCAGAATGCCCTAGGGCTCAGTCTTTGTGCCTCTTCTCTTTTCTATCTATACTCCTTTCCTTAGTGGTCTCATCCAAAATCATGTCTTGAAGAAATACTATCTAAACACTGGTGACTCACAAATTTATATCTTTCTACTATTCATAGCTCAGACTTCTTCCTTGAATACCTGACTTAAATATCCAACTACCAACTAACAGGGACTGAAATAGTAACAGGTCCAAAATTAAGTCCTGATCTGCCCTTCTTTCAAAACTTTCTCCTTCCTAAGTTTTTCTCTGACTAGTTAATGGCAACTCTATTCTTTTAATTGTTCAAGCCTGAGACTATAGCCTTTCATTCATAGTGTACCATTACATACTAGAGGAGTATCACTTATTTAATGGTTCTTCCTATTACTAAGTTTTTAAAATTGTTGATCAACTACTTATCTTAATATTTTAAGTAAGATGACCTTTATTTTATGGTATCTAGGATCAAGAAGATAATCTCCATATTTCTGGGAACAAAAATTTAAGAGAGTTGAAGAATTTGAGGGTATATTTAACTTAGAAAAGAAATTGAATAAGAAGTGGTATCTATTATTAAATATTTCTAGAGTCCTTCGTGTGAAAAGGTGATTACCATACTTGGACTGTCCATTTCGGTTCACTTAGATCATTAAAGGTGCGAAAATGCTTTCTTCTTCTGAGAATGGATGGACTTGATAATCAGGAGAACACGATACTGTAAGACTTAGGTCATTTAGTTCCTGAGATATCTTTTACATATTTATAACAAAAAAGGAAGTAAACAATATCTTGAGATGTTTTACAGTCTTAATATCTTGCTGTATGTTCTAAGGATTTTTGTATGGTTGTTACTTTGCAATATCTCTGCTAGGTAAAGAGGAAGCCCATCATTCGGTGTCCTAAAAGAAAATGTTTACTTGGATGTTATCACATCTCACATGAGAAGGGGATGGGCAGGCATCTCATGGGTAGAGAAGCAGTGACAGGGTCATGTCCATAGACCCAGACTCTACATGAAACTTTTTCTGTCTAATCCTCTTTAGACAGGGGCTTCTCTTCCGCTCAAATATGCAAAAGTTTAAGGAAAGAGATATTTCCTTCAAGGGCTAAAAACAAATGGGTGTCAATGTGATGTCTTCACTTATAGTTTTGAAACTTTTACTCATGCTTATAAATATAACCTATTATTTAATTTTTGATCTGACAAGGAGATGAGAGTCTTTCCCTGAACCTCAGCCGAGAATTCCCAAGAAAGCTGCTTTTAGGACCAATAGGCGAAAGTTGCAGCGTGACTGACTTTGGCTTCCAATAAAAATCTTACCATTTTCAGGACATATTGCTTCTAGAGAGGTGATTCTCAACCTTGGCTGCATTTGGAATCACTTGGGAAGTATTAAAAATTTTTGATTTTTGGGTCCCATCCCCAGAGGTTGATTTAGTTGACCTGGTCTGTAGCCTCAGTGTGGAGATTTTTAAAAGCTCCCATGGATGTTCCATTGTGCAGCCAAGGTTGAAAACCTCTTCTCTAGATGTGTTTTACTCCTTCTTGCTGTTGCAGGGATAGGTAAGGGTAGGATATTGGGAAGAGGAGGGTAACATTTCAGATACCTGCTGGAAGGCCACTTGGAGCAAATATTGTTGAGATAGTTTAAATAATAAACAGTTGATTGCAGTAGATGACCTTTTATATCTTTCCCAACCTTGAGATTCTAATATTTTATATCAACCCACCACAATGTATGTATATGGAATCAAAGAGTTATACACAAGGACACAAATTCCACTGAGCTATATTAATGAGGATGATTTTGCTAGTATAGCTGTGTTCCTAGTTGCTGCCTCTTTGGGTGGGTGAACTATTCTTTTATTCTGGCTGCTTTTCAGTGTACATGACACAGTTTTATTAGATTATGTTATGCACAGCATCACTGAGTCAAATAGATGTCATTAACCTGCTAGAAGAAGCTTCTTAACCAGCTGTGAGGGCTTGTTAATATACATTATCATGTTAATAGTGCACATGAATATATGTGAGTAGGTGGTAGGGGACAGAAATTTAAACCAAATAAAAAATGTGAGAGACTGCAGCACATGGGAAATAAATGCTCATTGCCACCAGTCTCAATTATTTTTCATTATTTTCAAGGTCAAGTTGGCAATTTTTCACTTCTACCTACAAATGCCCTTCCCAATTGATTGACTCTTACAGCTAGAAGCTCTCCTTACACCCAGGAGGCATGCCTGCTTTTTAATCATATTAAAAAAATCTAAATGCCAAAGCAAAAAGAATACTGGGCTTCTGTTTATTTTTATCTGAATATCAAAACACCATGCAAATTCTAAAGCAATTAATTTAGTATTAATCTGGGATTTTAAAAAAAGTTTCAATGATTTAAAAAATAATATGCTGAGGAAATTGTTATTCTTACTGAGAAGCCAAATAAAGCCTATTATAATCCTCCTAGGTAGGAATCTTCTAAATCTTCCTTCCCACCTGATAAAGCATGCTCCTTGGCATGGCAAAAGAAAATCTTTCCTTCACCATTACTTCACCATTTCTATTGTAGAATGAAGAAATATCTTATGTTCACTTATAACTGTGTAGGACTTTTTCTCATGAATATTTTTGTCCTAAAAATCAACCACAACTTGGAGAATTAGGGTAAATGATCATACTTTTGCATGTAGAGAAGGTGAGAGGTTCCCAGGGATTCTTAACTGTCATACTGATAAACAAAGAGAAAGACATATGTGAAGCTTGGTAGAAGCAGGAGAGTGTAGTTAAATGTGAGAAGGAGGGAACAAGGTGGGAGGTAGGGGCTTTAGTAGGAGAATTCCCTCTTCAATTATCAAAGGGGTGGGGTGAGAGTGCGAAGGCACAGAGGGTGCTGATGTTATTATCTATTATTGCCTTGAAGATGATGGTAGGAGGACGAGAATATTCTCATTTAATGGCTTCCATTTTCTCTCTTAAGGGCAAAACCATCTGCTAGGGTTGTAATGAGAGGGGAGAAGTTGGAGGGTTGGAGAAAGTACAAGGATTATGAAATTGTTGTTATGGACTATGACCTTGTTTCATTGGTTATCTTATTTTACTCTTGAATCTTTAATATTTTTCTTTCTGGTTTTACCTCTCTGTCCAAGAATATTCTTCATTTCTATCCCCTCCAGCCCCTCTCTTTTCACTTTAAAATTTTCTCTACTTTCTTCTTTTCCTTTACTACCAAACTTCTTGAAATAGTAATTTATGATAACTACCAATTCTTGCTCATATTCCATTTGCTCCTTAAATCCTTAGGGGTTGGGAAAAGGTGACTCAGTGAAGGAGGTGAAAAACACCTCAAAGAAGTAGAAGAAAAATCAACATAGACCTGTGTTGAGCAAGCTAAGTATACAAAAAGATTCAGGGAGAGCTAAAACCAACCTTCTCAATTCTTTCAGCTCTTCTTCACTGAGGCACCTGTAAGAAATAATTGTTTATTCTTTCAATGCAATCACAGGGTTCTGCTTATACCATTCACATTACTCTCAAAATTCTGTTTATAAGTAATTGTTTGCATGTCTGTCACTTTCCATACTCAATTATTATAGGTCTTTTGAGTCAGTATTACTCTTTCTCTTTCTCTTTCTTTTGTGCCCTGTAACATTCAGCATTCTACCTAGCGCAAAATAGGCATGAGATACATACTTGTTAAATAACTGAAGCCTTTTATCTAATTTGTGGCTTAATTACATTTTCAAAAAATTCAGGCCTGAAATTCTTGCATGGAGCATGAATATCATACACTAGTATTCATTTGTTCAGCAAATCTGAACACCTACCACGTGCCAGACACTATTGTAAGTGCCAAGGATATAACCATGAACAAAATAGAGAAAAATTGATGTTTGTAAGCCATTTTATAGATTATAAAACTGACTCATATCTATTCTTGATATTTTTCCTCTTTTCTCATCTTGTACTATAAAAGGCTAAGGCCTTCAGTAGGCCTGGTATATATAAGGGGAATTAAGCTCCTTCCTCATTCTCTGCTTTGCTTCTCACATCCTTTGGAACATATGCTTTTGTAGCTACCACCTTTGATTCCTTTAGCTTCTTTCTTTCTTGGATTGTGGAAATCTCTGTAAGAGTTGATGAATTATAAATATGGTAACCACATTTTAAGATTTATAAATCAGGGCATATATTCTTACAAAAGGTTTATTTTTTCTTATTTGTAAACAAATTGACATCAAAAGTCTTACAGTGGCATAAGTCTTTAAATCACATTAGATTATACATATAATGTATAAAACTTTCATTTAAAAAGTATACAATTACGTGAAGAGAAATTTAAAAATTCAGCCAAGAGATTTATTAGTTAATACAATATTTGCATTGTCAATTTCATCATCCGCTGTTGAAATGATGGCACATTATTCTCTGCATACTTGTTTAAAGAACTCTGCTTGCTTAATAATTATTTATTATTTCCAGTTTTTTTCCAGCATTTCTTGGCAAGTCTCTGAGTACTTCATGTGGATTATCAGGAAAGAGTTTATAATACCCAGTGGCTGCCAATGGTTATTCCAATTTCCAAAAGTTGTTAATGAGGAGAAAAAGACAAAACACAAAACTACAACAAAGAGTAAGCAAGTAAACAATAACAGCAACAACTTTTCTCCATCCAGAGTTTGGACAAAGAGAGACTGAGTTTATACATTTTCTTTCTGTTTGGAGGAACAATGTTTCCTTGTTGAAAACCTTTAAACATATTCAACCATCTTTGATCTATAGATACATTTTGCTTTGCCTTATTTCACTAGCAAGTTCTCATTAAGTTGTGACTTAAGGATACAATGTTCATTAAAAAGCTAATATGACTAAGTTAATTGCCTATTTTCCAAGATTTACCATTCTGGGCCTCCCCAACTGAACCCAGCCAAGCTTAGATTTCTATGACGATTTCCTTTCCAAAGGGCTAGTTAATTATTAACCTACAAATACCCAGCTGCCTACTTCCCAAGGTCCTAATCACAACAGCATTTTAGTAGTTTTCATGTTAAGATATTTTACTTTAGCAGTAGAATTAAATTTTTTTCTTACAATTCTTTTATGATCACCAATATTCATATGAGACTTCTGGTGCTGAAAAAATAATAACTAACATGTATAGAGGGTTTCCTGTGTGCCAGGCAGTGTACTGAGTGCCAGCATGAATTCTCTCACTTGATCTTTACAACCATCCTATGAGGTTGGTAAGTTTATCTTCCTTTTGTAGATAAGAAAATTGAAACACAGAAAAGATAAATAACTTGTCCAAGGTCTTATGCAGAATAAGTAGCAGACCTGATTTCAGGTCTGTCTGAAATCAGAGTTTCTGCTCTTAAAAATATATTATTGTGTATCCTCCTTCTCCACAGGTTTTGCCTAATTTTAAAATGGCATCATGGAAAACAGTGGTATTTGTTGAGTAGCTGGAAAGTTTTTTGAAGTGGTTTTAATGGTTTGTGAGAAGAGTGGCATAGAATATTTTAAATAGAAACTGTTCCAAAAAATCCAAGAAATTTGGTCTCCATAATTAAAGAACATTAGATAGACACAGACATGCTTGAAAAACTATGCAAAACAAAGTAATATTTGCATTAAATAAAGGATTATGGCTGAAGACAATAGAGAGTGTGATAATGGGGAGGAAGGCGAGATGCAGAGAAATAAAATTTGTTTTTCTAACTGAGGAGAGCTAGAAGAAGCCATAAATCACTCTGGATGTTACTGAAAAAATACTTGTAAGGTTCCTCTACTTTGCAAAAGTTAAGAGAACAACAGTTTTGTCAGCCCAAGCTAGCCAAGGAACTGATTGAAAGGGAGAGCTTATCCTGTAGGGCCAGAGATGACACACTTACACGTTTTCTCTTGTCTTAGAGTCTGCAACTGGGCAGACAAGAAGTCACTCATCCTTCTACTCTCCTTTCTTTGGGAACTTTTGTTTATGGGAAAGCAAAGTCATGCCGGCACGCTGGCTTATACTCTGAAATTCTAGGGTGCCAATTTTTGCAGAGCTAATAACTAATATGGACATTTTATTGTCCATATTACAAAAATCTTATCTTAACCCTTTGTTAGCCATTATAAAAAATTAAGTAATGGCATTATTAAATTTTGTGATTGCCATCACAAAAACAATGCATATTCCTACTTAAATTGGTCCAAGCATCACGAGTCATGGTGAATCAAAGCTTCAGGAAACAAGAGGCTGGTCATAAAAGAAACTGTTTCCACTTATCTCCATATTCCAAACCCAGGAAAGGCTGTCAACACTTTATAGTTGTTATCATCTACATTAGGGTCAGAGCATCTACGGTCTGTGGTCTGAATCTTTTGCTCCTGTTCAATTTGTATGACAAATTCCAAGAGTTCACATCTCTATTTAGTCTATAGTGGCAAAAATCCGAACTATTTTTAAAAGCCTTAAATATTCTTTTAAGATTTGGTTGTTTTCCTGTGAAATTATGATTCTGTAGGCCTATCTGTATTTCTTTTTTATCCTTTAAGCTCTCCCTGTGCTTATTTTCTCATTTTCCTCCTCAAATAACAATAGCATATGACAAAATTATAATTTTAATTTGTTGATATAATTGAATGGAGGTTTGTATTATTTCTTTTTTTAAAAAAATAATTAATTTATTTATTTTTGGCTGCATCGGGTCTTCGCTGCTGCGTGTGGGCTTTCTTTAGTTGCGGTGAGCAGGCGCTACTTTTCATTGCGGTGCATGGGCTTCTCATTGCTGTGGCTTCTCTTGTTGCAGAGCATGGGCTCTAGGCGTGCAGGCTTCAGTAGTTGTGGTGCGTGGGTTGCAGTAGTTGTGGCTCGAGGGCTCTAGAATGCAGGCTCAGTAGCTGTGGTGCACGGGCTTAGTTGCTCCCCAGCATGTGGGATCTTCCCAGACCAGGGCTCGAACCTGTGTCCTGTGCATTGGCAAGTGGATTCTTAACCACTGTGCCACCAGGGAAGCCCCTGTGTTATTATTTCTTAAATTTCAAAATCAAACATGTGAATTGCTGTTTCTTTCTAAGTTTAAAGTTCTATGAAAACGTTTATATATTCTTCCTCCAAACTGAAATTACAAGCATTACTGAAATTATATGTTTTACCTTGTCATGTTTTTCTGCTCTGTTTAGTTGATTATGCTTGCCAATTCTTACAATTTTAAAACCTTCTGAATTTTTTTCAACATCTAAACAAAAACGTCAATGTAGCTGGTATGGGATATCACTTTACAAAAATGTTTATTGTAATATGAGTTCTCCACAGGAACATAAGCTTATAATGAGGGTATAATGAGGGTGCAACCTTTTAAAAATAAAATGTAGAAATAAGTATGAAGACATATTATTTTGACACAGTAATATCCCCTAAAAAATCTGATTGAAGGTTGATTGAACCTGTCTGAGGAATTAATATCATGCAAAAATTTAATATACGAGGCACATTTATGAAAAAAAGATCTGAAACTTTGCCAAAGATCTAGTATAAAAGTCTTCTCTCCATTATCATTTATAATAGTGTAAAATTAGAAATAAATGAAATATCCAAGAATGTGGAAATGATTAAATACATTGTGTAAATATCTGTATGACTGAATATATACTGACATTCAAAACAGTATTTCTGAAGAATATTTAATGAAATGCAGAACACAAAATTTTGAGTTCACAACAAAATGTTTAGTTAAAAAAAAAACTAAAATCGAAGTGGTATATACTGGACACTTCCAGTTTGTTCAAAAATGTCCTGAAATGGACTAGAAATAAATGCTTAAATTTTCTAAAGTTTCTATAACAAGCACACCTTACTTTTATAATCAGACATATATGACATTCATATAAATAGAAATATTAATTAAAAATGTGATCTTCAAGTATGTCTGGTAGACAGAAGGTTTTTAGGATTCCTGTGTTTTTTTGCCTACTGTAGGCTGCAGTTCAACTCTGTTGGCCTGTATCTAAATGGATATCTTTTAAATTACTTTTTCAATGATGCTTTATAGTATTTAGGAAGAGAATGCAGTGAACCTTGACTAAATAAATTATATAAAGACAGAATTCTGGATTGGAAAGAACCTTAAAGATCATCTAGTCCAAACCTCTCCTTCAATTTCAGCAACAGTAAATCCAGAGACACAAGCATCTTTTATATTAATAATAATGGGAAAATAAATTCAACTCTAAAGTAAGTTTCTATAAACTGTTTCACTAAAGCAAAAGAATAATGAAAATAATAACAAGGTATTTGTATAGTGGTTTGCATTCTACAAATTCATACATAATCCCATATTTTTCTTAAAATAACTTACATATGTAAAGGAAAAACTGAGGGTAGGAGGCTGAAAGGACTTGTTAGTGCTTCAGTTAGAAAACTTAGTCCTGTCTCAAGACTAAAGCCCTTTCTCCTACCACATCCCAACGTGATGGATGGATATGTGACAATCTATTTTTAAATATGCACGAAGAGCTGACTTTAATAACATGTTTAATGGCAAATATTTGCGTTTTGCCCTAGAAGGCATGAGTTCTGTTTGCAATTCTGTCATTGATTGTGTGCTGAGCCTTACTTTGTATGTTTTGGGTCTATCCTAATGACACTTGCCTGTTTATCTAAAACCCATGAGGGCTATGACATTATTTAATTAACCCTGTGGTTTCTCCATTTGTGGGCTTGGAGTAGGCTCAATAAGGGATTTTAATGCTGGTTGCTATTTCCTGCCATATGACAGAAAGCTGACAATTACCAATCAGTACTCCTCCTGAAGGATGTATAATAAAGTCAGAAAAAAGTCAGACGAAGAAGGAAGGAAATATAATTCCTAATCCTTTTGAAAGTTTTCCCAGAAAGGCTATAGGTCGAACCTGTTTTTCAACTGTGTTCTCTTAATGAAATTCTAATTCCTAGACTGGCAAATACTAAAGGATGGTGCTATAACTTGACTGAGGAGTCAGAAACGGGTGATAAGCTAGGTTGCTCAGTCCAAAAGCCAGTATCTCTGGTAAGCAGATTGGAAACGTTCACACTTGCTAATGTAAATAATTCCCAGCCTGGCCTTATGGTAAGTCTTGCGTCATCATCCAGCTGTTACGATATTTCTGAGACTACAGCCTCTCTGAGCAATGTCTAATTAGTTACGGAATAACTGATCTTCTTCTGTTTTGGTGGGAATGCTCCTCTGGGACTCTTAATATACTTCAAATTATACTGAGATTTATTGTGAGGTAAGACTTCCTATTATCTTGCCATCCCAAATGTTCTCTGCTGCTAGTTCTCCCTCCCCCGCCAACTCTCAAATGTCTTTTTAGGTCTAGTATCCAAACTGCTTAGCATATATTTTTCCTTTCTTTTATCTCTTCTGTCTGTTTTATCCTAATTATTTTTTGCGGTACGCGGGCCTCTCACTGCTGTGGCCTCTCCCGTTGCGGAGCACAGGCTCCAGACGCGCAGGCTCAGCGGCCATGGTTCACGCGCCCAGCTGCTCTGCGGCATGCGGGATCTTCCCGGACCGGGGCACGAACCCGTGTCCCCTGCATCGGCAGGCGGACTCTCAACCACTGCACCACCAGGGAAGCCCTATCCTAATATTTATATTCTATAATAATTTCTTTTTCTGATATCAAATATCTATATAATGGGATTTCTTTTTTTTCTCTAAAGAAAGCTAACAGCATGAGGAAAGAGCTTTGAGGTATGATTTAGAGGAGTCCAAATTCCTATTTCACAACCTACTAAATGTATGAATTGGGCATACTACTTAACCCTTCTTTGCTTCCATTTACTCACCTGTAAAATAGTTATCAATAGCTACCATACGTGACTGTTGTGAGAATTAAATAAGAAATGAAATGTAAAATTGTTTACACAGTCCCAGGTCATAATAGACGCTCTCCTCAAAGAACCTTGAATTTGATTGTCACATTATTATGGGCTGAATTGTGTCCCTCCTACCCCCAAATTCTTATTTGAAGCCCTAACACCCAGTACCTCAGAATGTGACTGTATTTGGAGATAGGGCCTTTAAGAGAGTAAGTTAAAATGAGGCCATTAGGGTGGGCCTTAATCCAATCTGAATGGTGTCCTTATAGAAGAAAATTTGGACACACAGAGACACCACTGATGCACACCACAGAAGAAAGACCATGTGAGGATACAGTAAGAAGGAAGTAATATACAAGCCAAGGAGAGAGGCCTCAGAAGAAACCAGCCCTGCTGACACTTTGATCTTGGACTTCTAGCCTCCAGAACTGTGAGATACTTAGTTTCTGTTCTTTAAGCCACCCAGTCTGTAGTATTTTGTTATGGCATCCCTAGCAAACTAATACACATATATTCACTACTTCAGAGGAATTGACCCCCACACTTCTCCTGTTCCTGTTTCTATTTAATCCTCTACTTAGTGATAGGGCAGTGATTAAGAGCATAATCTTAGAAGTTAGCCTTGAATTTGAAGACTGGGTTATATACGTAAGTGAACTTAGGTGAACTTCTCAAATGTTTTTGAGTCACAAATTTCTTCACATGTGAAATGGGGATAATACCTATCTCATAGAGTTACAGTAAGGATGAAGTTTAAAAAGATGCTTATAAATTTCATAGTATACTGTTTGGCATACAGGTGCTAAATAAGTGGTAGAATTTATCATTTTTATGTATGATGGACCATTTACCTGCGTTTTGTCAATTTGGCTTAGTTTTCTCCAAGCCTAGTCAGTTTAGTAAGTCTTCTCTGTGTGAAGTGCCACACACATACATACTTTCTACAATTATTTGATTATTTTTGGGGTGTGGAAAAGCAGCATCTGTTAGCTTCGTTGTTGGCTTGAAGCCAAGATAACAAACCCATAAAGTGAGTTGTAATATATTTTAAACATATATCTGAAAAACCCTTCTAATGTATTAGATTTGTTTAAATGATCTGATAACTTTTCTCCAAGGACCAAATTAGGCTATTTTTCTTTCTTGAAGTTCTTCAAACGTTTCATTTTAGGAAAACATCATGGCTTATCAGAAACTCCACTCCATGAGGTATTCTAGTTTGCAGTAGAAAGAAAAAAGTTCTACAATTTTAGTACCTGACTCAATTCTAAAGTTCTCTATATTATTTATAAGATATATTTCATAGTCTGGTCTCATCCCCTTTACCAGATTGTTTATAGAATAACATCTTATTTCTCTTTAATTAATTAAGAATGGAATTTGCCTCCATAGATATTTCACTATGCTTCTCTTACCTATTAAGATTTTTAGGCTATAAATGTTTATGCTGTCTCCTCATGTACATAATTCACCCTGTCTCTTGCTCATTTCTATCTTTTGCTCACAGTTTGTAAACTGGCATCATAATATCCTTTGTCCCCAGTGTCTCTCTCTCTCTCTCTCTCTCTCTCTCTCTGTGAGACTACAATTATGTGAAGATTTTTACTTGCTATAATTTATTCAAATTAATATTTACTGAGCACTTACTATGTATAAGACACTGTGCTACGTATCTACTGTGGAGGAAGAAGAATATTTAGGATAGCCTCAGAGTCCACACTCTCATTATTCTAGTCATATTTTTTAGGTTTCTAATATTTGTTTGAAAACATTTATATATTCTGATGACTTTTCTTCCACTTCCCATTCCTATTTGTTGTCCCATCTGAAGAGCTATCTACCCTGTCACCTCTTTTTAACTCAAGAAAGCCAGTGAATTCCCTCCAGGTCCTCAAGCAGAGTCTTTGTCAATCTGTTTTGTGTGCTTTTTCATTCTCAGTTCTCCCATAATTTTTAGAATAAAACCACCACTTAGTTTGCTAAGATAGTATAATGTTAGTGATTAGCAGCTTAGGGGGTTTTCTTGAAAACATTACCTCTCACTTTGCTAAATTAGGATATCTTCTTTCTTCATTCTCATCAAAAGACCAAACGATCATTTGCTATAGGTTTGTTTCCCTTTATTTGAAAATTAAGGAGTTGCCAATAGACTTTCTGATGAAGGAAAGGAGGGCATCTAAATCCATTATTTTAGACCACAATGCCTACTTCTCAAAGAGTTGAAGCAATTCCCCTCTCCCCTTTTTAAAAGAAAAGCAAGACATAAAAAAGAGGAAAGCAAACTCTTCAGCCTCAATAGACACCCATGCTTAGAAGTGAAATGGGCCAGGAAGAAGAGAAGAAAAAGAGAGTAAGGACAGATACACATTGTTAGGAATCCAATATAAAATTTGGAACCCTACTAAAATGGGTTTACATCAGACATGGAATTTGCTTCACCCTTATTTTTACCCCTCCAAAACCAGATATAATTGGGTGCCATCTCATAAATCTTTTACTAATAACTGCCAATAACCCAATTGTTCAAAACCCTTTAAGCACCTCTTATGTGTGAAACATTGTGTCAGGTGCTGAATAAGATAGGAGAAATACACAATACCATGTCTGACTACAAGACCATTTCTTTGTAGCTGTGGCAATAAGAGACTACTAGGCAGTATTGGAGGGGTCCTTGGGAGGTCTCCAAGGGAGTAAAATAGTACTAAAAAAATAAAAAAGAGAACATGAGCATTGAGCTGAGGATCCAAAAAAACTGGGCTCTATTCCATCTCTGCCATTTCCTTGCTATGTGACCTTGGACAACTCATTTCTCTTTCAGGTCTCCCCTTTCATCCCTCATCCCTTCCATTCCCTTCTTCCAAAGGAAAAAAAAAAGAGACAAAAGAAAAGAAAGAAAAAGAAGAGGTTATCCTAGAAGATCTCTAAAATGTAAGAATATATGGGATGATTACTAATAAGCTCTGTTGCATTGCCCAGATTGTAGTCTACAGCTGGCTATGGTCCCTTGAGCTGCCCTTCATTTTCGGAGATGAAGAAATCGAGGTCTCAAATTCCCCAAATTCAGTAGCAAGTTAGGACTCAGAACCACATCTTCCCATACATCTTTCAAAATGATTATTGTGACTCATAGAAAAAGCTTAAAAATATTTTTGACATGGCTTACTAAGTGAGAGATGTTTCTTAAAATTTTTTTTTGTATATATGAAAATGGGGGGAAGGGACAAGTCTACCTATTGGAACAAGGTGAGCGATTCATTCCTCAGGATCTAAAAGGCTGTATATTCCAAAACTCTATTGCAATAACATTCCATTTGTCAGATGTGACCTGTTAAACAATTATGCAAGTAGCATGGCAGTGAGGGGAGCCCATAGATACACCTGGAGAGCGGGAAGAGGCTCAGAGGTGGTAAACTGCAAAATACTTGCCCAAATCACAATATTGTCCAGAGTCAGACCTAGGGAAACCCTTTCCTGTAGCCCTGAAGGTGCCCAGATTCTCACGCTTCCGGGCATTCTATTGATTCACACTTGAGTCCTTCAACAGGTAGCGGCAATTACAGCCCCCAAAGCACGGCCCCCCAGCATAGTGGCCAATACCGCTGTCAATCAAATACTTCACCTGCCTTTCTAAATTTTCCCCTCCCCCTTTCATTGGCTCTTCTTTCGACCTATCCACAAATTTCTTCCGCGCCTCGCACCGCGGAACTTGGCTATTTGGAGCCTAGGATTGGAGCCGAGGCTACTCCCGCCCTTTGACGTACCAGAGCTCTCCGCCCCTTTCGCGGGCCCCTAGCAGCCAGGGGAGAAGGGGCGGGCGAGCGAGGGGGTGGTTCGGGGGCGGGGCTTGCCTCCCACGGCGGGAGGGCGGAGCCTGCGGTGGAGACTGCCTGCTCCGATAGGACCTTGGAGAGCGCCGGGCGCCGCTACCAGAGGGACTGGAGGAGCTGCCGGAGCCGGGCCGGACCGACGCCTGAGAGCCCACCTCCCTCCGCACCCCCAGCTTTCCGGGCTGGCAGGCGGATAGTGGCGGCTGAGGAAGGTGCCTAAGTCGGGAGTCAGTCATCCCTCTGGGACGCCGACGCCGCCGTCCAGGCGCGGCTCCCTCACACCTATGTGTGTGTCTGTGCGCGTGAGCGCCGGCGCGCGTATGTGTGCGTGAGGGTGTTTGCGTGTGATTCGGCTGGGCGCGCGAATGTCTATGTGAGGGTGGTTGCGTGTTAGCGCGCCCGCGGGCGAGAGCCCGGCGCCTAGGCGCTCGGCCCGGGGAGGGACCGCGGGAGCAGCGGCTCTCGTTGCCCAGCAGGCTGTGGCGGGACTCGGGCCGCAACCGTCGTCACCACTACCTCATGTCCCTCAAGAGCCACCGCCGTGCTGCGGGGAGAGCGGACGGGCGGGCTAGCGAGGCTGCAGCTGCGGGCAGAGCGGGGCGGGTGGTGGTGGTGGTGGTGGTGTGGAGGGTGAGAGCCGGGGGGTGGGGGCAGAGACTCGGGGAGGGAAGGGGGAGACGGAGCGGGAAGCGGAGGCAGTCGGCGCCGCTGCTGGCCCCTCCCGTCGGCTGTTGCTGTGGGTCACCTGCAGGTGTTTTGGGGTCTGGGCTGTTTCGGGTGGAAATGGAAAAAGGCCCCCTCACCACCCCGCGTTTCCTGTTGAGAAAAAGGGAGGGTTGAAGATGATGAGGGAGAGCCCAGAATGTGGTGGCAGAATAAATACGAGCTCTCCCCCACCACCATTTTTCTGAAAATAAAATACTCTGAGCTCAACCTTTAGGAGGAAAGCCCGCCTTTAAGAAAGAGAGTCTTGGTCTGATGGACTCTGGTTTGATTGTATAATAATGATGATATAATGCTAATGACGATGATGACACTGCCTTTTATTTTTACCCCGGTGCTGATAAAGCGTAGCTACAGCTGGGGATAAAGCCCTTGAAAATTTGGTGTCTGAGGAGGGAATACTGGTGTTTTTGGAGTTGTGCTTTCTTTTTCTTTTTGAAGGATATGCTTTTTAGAATTAAAATTTGACCAAAGGTTGATTTTTTTCCTTTTTTAAAACTCATTTCAAGCCAATGCTCGTAAAATGCGGACTGGCTACTGCCATGACTGATGAAAAGCTAAACACTTTTACCCACGTATAATTCCATGTGTTAAATCACCCTTTCCTTTGAATTTCTCAACAGTTTTTAAAATGAAGAAGTTTAATTTCCGAAAAGTTTTGGATGGCTTAACTGCCTCCTCCCCTGGCAGTAGTAGCAGCAGTGGCAGTAACAGTGGTGGCGGGGCTGGAAGTGGTTCCATGCATCCAGGAGGGACTGCAGGGGTTCTCAGAGAGGAGATTCAGGAAACCTTGACTTCAGACTATTTCCAGATTTGTAAGGTAAGTTTTGAATTGGCTTAAAGCTTATTATTTCTTTATTTTACTGCTGTGAGGAAAGAATTAAAACACACACTCTAGGGGCTGGAAATTGTTGAGATGCCAGTATCAGAGAGTCTGGTGCAGAGAATTTTGTGGGTAGGTCAGTTTGAATTAAGATATTCCAGGCATCAACTTAAAAAGCAGTATAGTTTAAGAGGGAAATAAGCAAACATAAAAAGTAGACTATGCAAGATAATATTAAGGCCCATTAATGAACTACTTTTTAAATTTAATATTTATGTATAGTTAATCCCATGCTGTCATTCAGAGAAACTAATTTTATTTCACTGTTCAGTATAAAATGATTAAAGCTATTAAGATGTTGCTAGAATTAAGTAGATAGGAGCTAGATGAATATGTCCATTTAAAAATATCTAATGGCAGTGTTTAAAATTCTGAATAAAAACACACCCAGATTCTAAAATTCTTAATAAACAAACAAACAAATGCTATGGGCTTAATACTTGTAAGAACTCAAAAATAGCCTGTGTTCTGGTTTAGTGAGGAAGCATTTTCGGTAATTATACTTTAATATTGAACTTCTAATAAATAAGCAAAAGAAAGAGTTTCTGATGGGGAGAGATGAGAATTTACAAAACAAGCATTGTGTTAATATATAGAGATAATTGTTTTATTTTCTGACATCAAGTGTTTTATAATTTTTATTGTCCTTTTTTGGGGGGTAGCCTAAGAATGTGCTTTTGACCTGTCATGTGCGGTAAGAAAGTTACCAAGTCATTCATATGATGCAGATGAATAGTTTTATAAATGTGTTTGAATACATGAGAAGAAATAGTAAATTTTGGAAATTAAGTATTAAATTTTTCAGTAATTCAACACAAACTTTTTTGAAATTATTAAAATTATTTTTGTAGTAAACAGATTATGTGTAATGGGATAAGTTTCAATTATTCCCTTAATGTCTGTCCCCAGTAGGGTGATTATAAAAACAAATATGTAATTATTAAAATATTATAAATTAGATTACATAAAAGCAAGTTTATTTAGAATTAGGTTAGATAAACAGATTTAATTCTAATCTACCCTGTGAAATTTGTATACAGTACAATTTTGTATACAAAGTTGTATACAATTTTGTCCTCACTTTGAAATAATAGATATTTTGTCAGATTAGTGAGGAGCTTAATAGTGGTCATGAGGCAAATAATGTGAAAGGGTCCTAAAGGCCAAATTTGAACTGCTAATCAGGGGACTTAGGCCCTGTTTCTCTAATCTTTGATGTATTACTATTACCATTCCAAGAATCTTAAAAAATTTCCAAAGTCTCTCAGTTCATGAATGTGATAGTAATGCAGGATAGTTTTAGTAGAGGTAAACTTGATATAGAAAAGATAAATTTCTGAAACAGAATGGCATTGGACTGTTGATGGTATAAACTGGTAGAGAAGGTTTTAAGTAAAACATTTCAGGGGAAATGGGTGAATGCAATAGAATGGGATAGATAATCACCTTCCTATTTATTTAGGCAAGACAGTCGTGCAAAGTGGCAGAAGTTAAATATGTATTACTTCAAAAACATATGGGATGGTAGGAAGAGCACTGGCCTAGGAATCAGAAAATTTGTATTTTATTTAAAGCTCTGCCACTTGCCAGCCACATATTCTTTGGAAAGCCATTTATCTGCCTTGTGACTTGATTTTCTCATCTGTAGTATGGTAATAAGTATTTCTGCTCTTCTTACCTAAGAGGGTAGTCGGGAAGATCAAACAAGACAATTAGGTGAAGGCAATGTATAAGTTGGAAAAGGCAATGAAATGCATATTTATATGATTGTTAAAGTTTTAAAATCACCTTGTTCTTTGTGGAATGACTATAACCAGTGGGTTACAAAATATTAGGTAAGAATATTCAAAGAAATTATACAGATAGAAAGCTATGTGAGCTGAATACTAATAGTATTGAAATCTCACTAAATGGGGAAAGTTCTGTGACATCTTTAGATAGGAATATAGTTATTAATTTTAAAAAGTGGTTATATGACTTTGTTACCTGGACTGTAATAAAATATGTAAAGATGCATTAAGGAAACTCCAAAATTAAAACTCTTACTAAAATGGGGAATTAATTTGGACTCACTGATTAGATGTGCAAAGAACATTCTATTCTGAGTACTAAGCAGTTGGTACCTTCTGAGTACTTCTACCTTTTCAATATGGCCAAAATTAAAGTACAAATCAAGAATCTGCTCTTTTGAAAACCATCTTCCTCTCTATTATTTGATTGGTTGTCAAATTCTATCCTATTTCCTTAGTATTTTTACAATTTATTCCCTTCTCACCATCTCCAGTACTTGTTCATTCCACCATATTTTCTTGCCTGGTCTCTTCTTTTTTGTGTGTGTGTGTGTGTGTGTGTGTGTGTGTGTAAAATTTATTTTGGATCTATAACATGTTTACTGATTTGAATAAGGCTTATTTCATTAACATGTAATTTCCCCCTGTAACTTTTACTAACAATGCACTCTGTTGAATCCCTCTCTGGTATCAGGTTCTTTTTAACAATTCAGTCCAATTTCATAACCTTAGAAAACACCTTTATTGTGAAAAGGAGGGACAAGAAGTGTTTAAAAAGCTTCTCTGACTGCACCTTGTTTTATAGTTTTGATTTTGGAACCATGTGAACATTTCATATAATTAAAAAATTTGGATCAAAAAGGAAAAAAACTCCTACAAATCTGAAAGAAATGGATACAAATGAACCTAGGAGTATATAAAATTGATAGTATAAACCACACAGAAAAAACCAATTATTTCAAATGACATTAAAACTCAAACTTTTAATGGACCTCCATGGTGAGGTATATCCTAAAGAGCAAAAAGAATTACAATGAAATATTCAGTTGCAATTCATAGTTCTTTTTTTTTTTTGACCACACAGCTTGTGCAGGTGAAAGCATGCAAGTGAAAGCTTGGAGTCCTAGCCACTGGACCAGCAGGGAAGTCCCATAATTGATAGTTCTATGTTAGTAGTAATACTAGTATTGTAGCTTTGAAACTATTTTACACATAATATACATTATATATGTATATGTTATGTATATGCATAAGCAAATACGCAATCAATGTCATTAAAACTAAGATTTTCAGTGTGAAAGCAAAGGGATACAAATGTGATAATTGATGATTTAATTTTTCACTTAAATTGGAAATATCCATATGAATGCATGATGTAGTTTTCTTTCTGAAATTCACATATTTCCTAGCTTTATTTACTGAGAGGGCATAGAAATAATGAGAGTCTGGTAGAAGTGAGCATCCCCAGTGCTGATCATAGTCTCTGAAAGCCATTTCCCAACAAAAGGAAGAAAGGCTCCTTGAAAAGAATGGCTTGTTCTAGGTCTGGGGCAGGAAATTTACGAGATGAGCTTGATACCTCTTGCTATGCCAGAAAGCAGGAATGCTTTCAATACCACTGGGATTGTGTGGATACAGGGGTCAACTTCAAGGAGTTCACATTGGCCAAATTTGGGACAATTTGAGCCTTGAATACTGCAATGTATAAAGCATAAAGTGTACAGGCATACCTCATTTTATTGTGCTTTGCTTAATTGTGCTTTGCAGATACTGTGCTTTTTACAAATAGAAGGTTTATGGCAACCCTGCGTCAAGTAATTCTGTTGGAACAATTTTTCCAACAGCATTTGCTCATTCCATGTCTCTGTGTCACGTTTAGGTAATTCTCACAATAATTCAAACTTTTTCATTATAATTATATTTGCTGTGATCTGTGATCCCTGATCTTTGATGTAACTATTGTAATTGTTTTGGAGCACCACGAACCTGTGCCCATTTTTTTTTTTTAACATCTTTATTGGTGTATAATTGCTTAATGGTGTGTTAGTTTCTGCTGTATAACAAAGTGAATCAGCTTTACATATAGATACATATCAGATACATATGTATACATACTGAACTTAAAAACTTATGAACTTATAGATACATATCAGATATATATGTATATGTAATCAGATACATATACATATGTCCCCATATCTCTTCCTTCTTGCGTCTCCCTCCCTCCCACCCTCCCTGTCCCATCCCTCTAGGTGGTCACAAAGCACAGAGCTGATCTCCCTGTGCTATGCGGCTGCTTCCCACTAGCTATCGATTTTACATTTGGTAGTGTATATATGTCCATGCCACTCTCTCACTTTGTCCCAGCTTACCCTTCCCCCTCCCCGTGTCCTCAAGTCCATTCTCTAGTAGGTCTGCGTCTTTATTTCTGTCCTGCCCCTAGGTTCTTCATGACCATTTTTTTTTTTTTTAGATTCCATATATATGTGTTAGCATATGGTATTTGTTTTTCTTTTTCTGACTTACTTCACTCTGTATGACAGACTCTAGGTCCATCCACCTCACTACAAATAACTCAATTTCATTTCTTTTTATGGCTGAGTAATATTCCATTGTATATATGTGCCACATCTTTTTTATCCATTCATCTGTTGATGGACACTTAGGTTGCTTCCATGTCCTGGCTATTGTAAATAGAGCTGCAGTGAACATTGTGGTACATGACTCTTTTTGAATTGTGGTTTTCTCAGGGTATGTGCCCAGTAGTGGGATTGCTGGGTCGTATGGTAGTTCTAGTTTTAGTTTTCTAAGGAAACTCCATACTGTTCTCCATAGTGGCTGTATCAGTTTACCTTCCCACCAACAGTGCAAGAGGGTTCCCTTTTCTCCACACTCTCTCCAGCATTTATTGTTTGTAGATTTTTTGATGATGGCCATTCTGACAGGTGTGAGGTGATACTTCATTGTAGTTTTTATTTGCATTTCTCTAATTAATTATGTTGAGTATTCTTTCATGTGTGTGTTTTGCCTGGTCTCTTGAAATCACTTCCTAACTGATTTTGTCACCTCTTGTTTTACCCTATTCCAATTCATTTTGTTATAATAATGGTTATTTCTGAATTATAATGTTAATTATGTCATTTTTCCTGCTAAAAATTCTATGTTGGTTTCCCTAGAGCAGTGGTGATCTATAAACAAAAGTCTTATGTAAAAGCCCAGCAAAATAACACCTATTAAAACAGATAAATATGGTAGTTTATTGGTGTACATTTAAAAAAATATAATAAATTATTCAGCCAATAAATAAAAAACTTTTTCAAATATTCGGTTTTGTTGTATGATATTATCCATAGACAGGTCATAGAACATTTGCTAACCTTAAAAAAGTAAAAGTACAACCTTTATAATCAGTGACACATCTATATGAAGTTCAAAAAGAGATGGTGGAAGAAATTTTTGTTCAAGGTCAGGAAAAAACAGGTTAATAGCATCAGTTTACTGCAATCTGTTTTAAGTTCAGTTTGTATGCATTTGAATGCCCATGTTGTTCAGGTGTTTGTGCAATAATGAACTGTCTTTTCCAAACTTGAATTCCATGAACACAATTTGAAACCACTGCTCTATACACTAAACTTCAAACTGTTTAATTGATCTTTATATAGTTCCTTTCAGAAGGGGTCCTTGTTTACCTTTCCATCCAAATTTCCTTGATACCCTAAATATATTGTATTCCCTGAAAGTACCATATTTTCTCATATCTCAATGCCTTTTCTTAGCTTATTGCTACGGATTAGAATATCTCTTCCAGCTTTAATATAATTAGATAATTCCAGTTACTTTTCATTACTTTGTAGTTGAAACACCATCTACATGAAACCAGCTCTGACCACTGCCTTCCTCATCTACCCACCCCAGGCAGAGTTAGGTTTTTTTCCTCCCTCTTCTCTGTTTGCTTATAGCATCTGCTATAGTGTGAATTTAGCAACTTATTGTGGTTAAAAAAGATTTTTTTGTCACTACTATTATACTATGAACTCTGGGAGACAATTATATTTTATTTTCTTATTATTGTTAGGGTGCTCACTACCTATTAGGCCAGTGGTTCTTTTTTATTTTTGCGGTACGCGGGCCTCTCGCTGTTATGGCCTCTCCCGTTGCGGAGCACAGGCTCCAGACGCGCAGGCTCAGCGGCCATGGCTCATGGGCCCAGCCGTTACGCAGAATGTGGGATCTTCCCGGACGGGGGCACGAACCCGTGTCCCCTGCATCGGCAGGCGGACTCTCAATCACTGTGCCACCAGGGAAGCCCGCCACTTGTTCTTAACTCTGTCTAAAAGAAAGATTTCTAGCTCCACCCCAGTCTTAGAAAATCAGAGTTTCTAGGAATGGGGCCTAGGCACTTGCATTTTTAAAAGAACCCCACAGGAGATTCTGATGCACAGTCAATATTGAGAACCAGTATAGCAGGCACTTGATATACTTATGAATGAAGTAGCATATACATGGTTGGTTGATTAATTGAAAAGAGATTAAAGCATGAAGTCATTAATAATGATATATGTCTTAAACATTTTATTTTAAATGAAAACATTTAAATATGCATCAGTTTACAAATCACTTGATAAATGACCAAGATTTTTTTGTTGCACACTGGTTCTCTGATTAGAGTTCTGTGTAAACTTCTCATCCATAAACCATCCCAAATTCATTACATGCAATTTTCAGTTTTTGTTTGTTTAAAGTAGAATAAGGAGGAAACTTCAGTGTCAGATGAGATACATATTTTAACAAGCAAATAAATTCTCTTTCTATATATATATACACACATATATATCAGCTGACAGTTTATACACATGGGTGTATAATCTAGATGAATATATATATATATATACATATATATATATACACACAGACCTATATACAAAGTATAGATGAACATACGTGTGTGTGTGTGTGTGTGTGTGTGTGTGTATATATTTTTTTTTTTTTCTAGTTTTATTTTGTGTTCATCCCTGTAGCTACCTGGCCCACACCTAGTTAGTCTGGGAGCAGGAGAGTGTGAGTATTCTAGCTACAAGTTTATTAGTTTCAAGCATTTAATGAACCATTAGTATCAATCTGTGTTTTACAAAGAGAATGGAGAGTTTTTGTTTATCTAGTAATTTGCTTAAGTTAAAATTAGAAAGCTTCATCTGTAAAATATCCCATTAGACCTTCGTAAGAGTCCTATAAAGAAGTCAAGGATAGTGTTAATATTTTCATTTTACTGAGAAGATATCTGAGACCAGAGAATTTAAGTGGTATCCTTACATCTCCAAGTTGGTAAGAGACATAGATAAGTTTAATGCTCTGGTTTTTGATTCTCAAATCCAGTACTTTTTCTGCTTCATTTTTCTTACGAATTAGAAAAAGCAACATGATTAATTCCTTAGGAAACAGAGAGACTTAGAGAAGATAGATTATTCTGTTGCCTCTCCCTTAAAAATACATCTCAAATCTGACCATGTCTCTTCCACCACATGTCTTGCCTGGGCTACTATTTTATGGCCTTTTCGGGTTTCCCCTGCTTTCGCTCAGTCCTCACCACAGTCTCATCTCATAATAGGTAGAGTAATCCTTTTAAAATTTAAATCATATCATGTCATTCCTGCTCAAAATTCTTCAATGGCTTTTCATTTCTCTTAGAAATAAAATCAAAAGTCCTGTTATGTCTTACAAAGCTCTAAATGATCTGGCCCCTGACAAGACATGATTTTCAACTGTTTTCTGTTACTTATTCTGCACCAGCTACACTTGCTTTCTTACTGTTTCTCAGGCATGATTCCTGCCTCAGAGCTTTTTGCATTTGCTGTTTCCCTCACATGGAACATTTTCCCCCCAAATAATTACATTACTTGTTCCCTTTGCATCATTCAGTTCTTAGTTCAACTGTTAACTTCTCCGAGAGATCTTCATTGACCACTGTTCATCCCCTTTACTCTCTACCCTTATCCTGATATTTTTTCTTGATAACACTTATAACTACCTGTTGTTAAATTATATAGTTATTTGCTTGGTTTTTTGCTTCTCCTCTTATAATGTAACTCCATGAGGACAGAGCTTTGTTTTGTTCACAACTATCTCTAATTCCTAGAGCAGAGCCTGCCACATAGAACGCAGTCAAATATTTGTTGAATGAATGAATGAGAGCAAGGAATCTGATAGAGTGATGTATTAAGATCAAACTAGATATATTTTGAACAATTTTTTGGAAAAGGCTTTTATTAAATATAGTTCATATTACATAAACACAAGGAAATCATTGAGCAAAAGAGTGACACCACTTTAGGAACATGGTATATATTTTTTAGAAAGATATGGAAAAGAAGATTGTAGGAAGATTCAGTTAAATTTATTTCAGTTTTTGTTTCCAAATGATATTTTTAGGGGAACAATTCAGAAATATTAGACTGACAGTGACAAACACACAGGATGTTCTAGACCTAATTAACAAAATAGACAAAATAAATATATCACTGGAACCAGATGGCATAATACCTAAAGTTTGAATAAACTCTTAAATTAGGTAACTCACTATTCATCAACATTTGTAAGTTGAATTTATAAATGGTCATGGTGTCAGAGACAACATGTAGATAACTAGTGTAACTTCTTACATGGAAATGGATTTGTAATCATGATATTCATACCAAACATAATATCAGATCTTCCCAGATAAATTGGTGTAAGCTCAGAAACATAGTCGTGGACTATGGAGAGTTGGGCTTTCCAGGACTCTGGAAAGCTGAAAGGAGATTAATTGCCTACATATCCCTTCTTCAGGTTTTTCATTGTCCCATATTCTTCCAATTTCATATCATTTTACTTGGGAGATTCTATACCTGAGATTGGCACAAGACCATGATCATAGTTCCACATTTCTGCAGTTTTCATTCATTAAAAGAACTATGCAAGATTCTCTGAGATGTGTGGACTTGTCTCATTCTATACTTATAAATGGGTTGAATAAAACATAGTACAGTTGACACTGCAGGATAACTTATTACAGATAAAGCATCTGACAAAGACTTCATGCTCCTGCCACTAGAATGTACAGTGGCAAATAGACGTCTTTAAGAATAGTAATGGAGGCAAACCAGAAGAATTAAGCTCTCTTATTAGGATTGAGGTGTTAACAATTTTAAAAACCAAAAAGAATTAAATTAAAAATTTTTTAAGAGCTAGAAAAACCAAAGCCAAGTTATTCAGTACTCTAGGCTCTCTACTTTGCCTATCCTGAGAGCATAAGGCTGCAGGGGCAGGCTTGAGTAAGGGATTATAGATTTGTGGGAAGTATGATTACAAATTTTTTAGGTTACCATGGAGAACAATTACGTTTTCTCACAAAAGGTCCTTTGGTGCTAGTATATTGTCAGCAAATTGGGCTGTTGGTCTCATTTAGTATGGCAGTTCTTATGTTCTTAAAAACAAATGGTGTCATGCTTTGTGTATGCCTCAATATAGAACTAATTTAAAATCTTATGTAATTTCTGACTTTGGTTATCTGTAGGATTATCAGTAATGCTTAGAGTAGATTACTATCTCTTGAAGTTTAGTGCATTTCTGTAGACCCCTTCTGACTTTGCTTGAAGATGTGCCTGTGAAAAATCATAGTTAAGTTTCATAGTTTACTTGTAATGATAGAATGATTATATTGATTTCCTGCATTATGGTTCCATGGACCATTTACATATTAGTTTAACAGCAATAACTTTGACTGTATCCATTAAAGTTTTCAAGTACAATAGAAGTCCTGTTTTAAGCTTTTAAATTGAGTTTTTCCTCAGAGAAAATTGAGTTTTTGTTCCTACTTAATTGTCAAAATAACAATCTTTATAAAAGATCTTAGTTATAGCAAGAGTTCTTTTCTTTTTTAATTTAAAAAAGAAGATAACTTTTCTTCTTTTTAATATTTGAAGGCTAATCTTTTGATGTGTGTTAAACACAAGTGTTTTTATTTAAAAATATATATTAAGCATACCAGGGAATCATTTCTGCTTATCTAAGTAAAGCTAAAAGTTATTTATAAGGACTGGTAGAAAATCAGTGATTAAGTTTTAGAAAGAAAAAAATAGAAATTGTATTTAAAGGATTTATAGAAGGTAGTTGTAAACAATAGAATATAAGACTTCCAAAAAGTGCATAATAGGCCTACTGTGATACACGTAGAGAGGCTTGGTTAAATGGAGCATTCATAGTCACTGAAGGAATACAAGAAGATATTTTGACAAGTTTATTATTCAAAAAATATTTATTATACAGAGTTAAAAATGATTAGGACATAAACCATTCTCAGCCAACTGACTCTAATGAGTGAAATAATGTGTTTTGGTTGATTTATCAGAGAAATCACTTATGGTACTTTCTGGACTTATGTAAGATATTAGAAAGAAGAGTATGACTTTAGTTCTATTGGAGGCCTCAAATTACCAATTGTTGTTGATGTTGTAGAGAATGACTTTGAATATATTATGTAATGATGATACATAATCAATATAATGAATTTTAATTAAAATATATAATATTTAATGTATTAATTTTAGTTGTGTCTTATAATTGGATTATATATATACAGTAAGTATCTCAAATTGAAAATAGCATAGAAGCAACAAATAATGGTGGTTTTAGATGTAGGTTTAATACCTGGATTTAAAAGGTAGGGTAACTAGAGAAAACTGTTATGTTTCTTCAGTTTTTCTCCTCTGTTAATCACCTATAGATTTCAGTCACATTAGAAATCTCTAGTACTTTACCTAAATGAACACAATAAAATTAGACTGTCATGAAAATTTATAGGATGGCTTAATGTTCAGTCTAATTTGTTCATTATAAATTGACTAAAAACCTGTCTATAAGTCTACAAACCAAAAAAAGTTTGAAAATAAGTAGTACAGTAAATTGAGAAGTTAGGTTGAGTCTGGGGGAAATGCTTAGTTTGTCAACATGTAAGTAGATGGAAAATGTAAAGCTAGCGAAGGAGACATAGGAGAACTGAGCAGAATGATATGAGGAAAACTCAAAAGTAGAAGCAGATAATCTGAAGCTTTCTTAAGAGAGATTTATATTAAGAGACAAATTCAGGAGTATCTCAGCATTGTAAAGAGATCAAGGATGGTGAAAACAAAACAAATGAAAAACAAGCAAACAAACCAGAACTACCAAGAGACAGCTGAATTAGACCAAGAGGAAGTTGATTAGGGTAAAAATATTTATGGTAAAATGATGGACGGAATTAAGGTCACACTATTAATAGAGAGCAGAATTGATAGGATTAGTACTTTTAAGAGTAAGTGTGTAAATTGATTTTAAATAAGAGAAAAGTGTTGGGAAAGTAGCAGAGATGGTAGATTCTGATAACATTTTGGTATATTGTAGGGGGGTTAATGCAGTCTATCCACAGAAGAGAAATTGAGGCTACCAGAAAAGGAAGAGTAGGGTGGGAAATAGAGGTGTGATTTGCCCTTTAAAATAGTAAGGGTATCTTCCTAACAGAGTTTACTGTTGTTGAGAAATTTGCAAGGGCTTCTTTTCCACAAATGCCACCAGCAGATTATACTTTTGTCAACAATGCTCTGTTTTCTCCTTTTAGTACCACCAGACTTAGACCTGCATCATTCATGGTATAAATTTTACTCTTGCAAGATAATTCCCATATCTCTCTTAAGACAAGACCAGGTTAGCATGATATAAAAGCTTTGTTATTTTGTTTTTCAAGACAAAGGCAAGCTTCCCTAATTGAATTTATAGTTATTAAAAAAGAAAACAAAAACAAACAAAATAAGACACAAGAAAAAGAAATATCCTGAGCAGTAAAAGATTATTTTAAACGAAAAAAAAAATAAGGGTATCTGATTTGGAAATTTTTCTTTACTTGAGGAGAATACATATTTCATTTGAATTCTCAGTAAACTCTGTGCTTTATCTCCATATAAAAATACGTGGTTCTACTAGAAGATTGCATTAGTTTCTATTTCTGCTGCAACAAATTACCAAAAACTTAGTGGCTTAAAACAACACAAATTTATTATCTTATAGTTCAGGAGGTAAGAGGTTTGAAATGGGCATCACTGGGCTAAAATCCAGGCATTGGTAGGACTGCATTCCTTTCTGGAGGGTCTAGGAGAGAGAGTTTTCTTTCCTTTTCCAGCTTTTATAGGCTGCTCACAATTCCTTGACTGATGGCCCCCTTCTGTTGTCAAAGCCAACAGTGGCCAGTTGAATCTTTCTCACATTGCATCACTTTAACTCTCCTGCTTTCCTCTTCCACATTTAAAGACACTCATGATTACATTGGGCCCACCAGGATAATCCAGATTAATTTCCCCATCTCAAGGTCCACTGATTAGCAGTCTTCATTCCATCTGCAACCCTTAACTCCCCTTTGCCATATAACCTAACATATTCACAGGTTCTTTGGGGAGCCATTATTCTGCCTTTCACAAAGATGCTTATTACTTTCACTTGTCTTTTGTTTTTTAGTTACTTTATGGAAAACAAAATAATAACAGAAACAATAGTATAATAAACTCTCAGCTTCAACGATTATCAACTTTGTAAATCTTCATCTCCCATTTCATTATTTTAATGCAAACCCCAGAGATTATACCATTTTATCTGTAAAAAGTTCAGAGATCAGATAAGGACTCCCTCTCTCTTTTAAAAGCTATGAACCCCAAACCATTGTCACATCTAAAAACATTAACAAAATTTCTTTGTATAATCTAATTTGCAGTTAATGTTTAAATTTCCTAAATTGTTCCATAGTAACATTTTATAATTGAATTGTTTGGATTGGGATCCAAACAAGGTCCACATTTCATTTTCATTTGACTTGAACTTATCTTTAGTTCAATTTGTGTGCTGTTACAGAGTCTGTTGGTTTGTTTTGAGATCAGCTATCCTATGCTTTTGTGTGTGTTATTGAGAACAAAGCTCTCTGATTCATTTCTGAGCTGGGCGACTATATGTGAGGAAGTGGGTGGGCTGTGCAGTGTACCACAAGATGAAAAGTAGACTTAAAAGTTATTTTCTAGAGATGGTCACATCTTTTAAGGAATTGGAAAATAATATTTTAAGTCAGCCTGAGCTATTCCTACTTTTTGTTGCTACTGTGGGGTATATTTCCCTGAGAATATTAGAAAAGAGGAAAATATAAAAGACATAGGATATATCAAAGTGAATAAGAGTGGGGTAGATTTTTTAGGTTGCACTCAACAGTATTAATTTTTATCTATGAAATAACTTACTGGAGGGATAGGATGGGATCCCGTTGCACGTCTCTTTTTTTAAGTGAATACTTAAAAGACAGGTGAAAAAAAACATTTACAAGGACTCACACTACTTAGAATTATATAGCAAGAAGCTGAAAGTGGATTGGTCAAGTCTATTAACGTAGATTTCTTCTATATTATAGGATATCAGAATAGACTAAATATACTTGAAGAACTGAATTAGAGTGCATTAAGAGGAGGAGCAGAATAATGATGAGGAATGTACTTTGATTTATTGAGAAATCCATTTATAAATAATTTTTACACTGTTTTTATTGGTTACTTATATAATTCAAAAGCCTCCTGGTAGTTTATTATAGGATCTTTCTTTGCTTTTTCCAGTTCTATCTTAACCAAAATTCCGTTGCTATTTGAGGTAATATTCAATACTCTTTTAAAAAAATTTTGGTTTTAATGAGATATAATTGACATACAGCACTGTATAAGTTTAAAGTGTACAACATAAAGATGCGATTTACATCTATCATTGATTAGCACAATAAGTTTAGTGAATATCCATCATCTCATATAGGTTCAAAATTAAAGAAATAAAAGTTTTTTTTTTGTGATGACAACTTTTAGGATTTATTCTTAACAACTTTAACATATAATTAGCAGTGTTAATTATATTTATCATTTTGTACATTACATCCCTGCTACTTATTTATTTTATAACCAGAAGTTTGTACCTTTTGACTACCTTCATCCAATGTCCACCTCCAACCCCACCTCTGGTAACCACAAATCTGATCTCTTTTTCTATGTTTGTTTGTTGGTTTGTTTGTTTTTGAAGTATAACTGACCTACAACACTATGTTAGTTCCTGTTACACAACATAGTGATTCAATATTTCTCTACATTTCAAACTGATCAATATTCAGTACTCTTTTGTTCTGACACAGGTATTAGTATTAGCCTAGGCATTAGGTGAATTCATTTACTTATTATGTATATTACTTATTATGTACTTATTTATTAAAGGCCTATATTATGTATAACTCTGTATTAGGCACTTTTTAACTAGGCCATCATTTTTTTGGAATTAGTTTGCAAGGCCAGCACACACTATATGAACCATTTATATTTTTATGGGATTAATGATTTACATCATGTGTACTTCATTTTTTGGCCACTTTTATGAAACTTCCTCTTTTATTTTGTTAATTAAATTTTTTAAAAATGGCTTAAATTCTTTGCTTCTTCCCTCCTCTTTATTTGTACTTCTGCTATTTTTGCATCATTTTTAACGTATTTTTTGTCTTTCTCTTTCTATTTCTATTCTCTTGGCTAAAAGCTCTTTTATTCTAAAATGAAAGAACCTGGAAAATGTTTAAAACATATTTCTTTTGCCACAATTTTCATTCTCCTAACAAGTCTAATAGTTTTATTGGGACTATTAATATACCAAAATAGCTGTTTAAGTCACAGCTTCTCTTTTATTTATCAGTATTCTCTTTAAAGGATTGAAACGTGTTTAAACTTGGTATGCTCAGTGTAATCCTCAAAGAATTATCTTCAAATCATGCTATTTGATAAACTAATTTGTGTCTTCATACAAAGCAGCATTATACATTTATAATAAAAATTTTATTTAATTTAAACATTTTTCACATGCACATGTATTTTATTCTGAGGAGAGCTATAGGTTTAAGAAGCTTGGAGTAAACGATAAATATCGAGAGAATTGGATACTAGGAGCAGAACACTCCAGAGCTGACAGCTGAAAGCAACATAGGAAAGAAGCAGGGAAGGAATAATTTGAGGTATAATTTATACATCATAAAATTAACACATTTTAAGTGCTCAATTCAATGAGTTTTCAGTTATAAACACTATGTAACCATCAGTCAAAATATGATATAGCTTATCTTAAATTTTTAAAAAGTTTCTTCCTGTCCTTTTCCAGTCAGTTTCCACTTTCACCACTTTCCAGAGGCAATGAATTCTTAACTTTTATCACCATAGCTTAGTTTTGCCTGTTTTTGGACTTCATATAAATAGAATCACACAGTATGTATTGTGTGTATGTGTCTATGTGTGTGTGTATGTATGTCTTCTTTCATGCAACATAATGTTTTTGATATATGTCTGTGTTGTTGAATCTGTCAGCAATAAATTTGTCTCTTTTTTATTGCTGAGTAATAGTCCATCAGATATTTTTATTGAAAAATTACATTTCTATTACAAATATAAACATGCTCATAACAGAAAATACAACAGGTAGAGAGAAAAACACTCCTAAATTATTCAAATTTGTACGTTGAATACTCAGATACAGATAATGATTAGTGATTTTTTTTTTTTTTTTTGTGGTACGCGGGCCTCTCACTGCTGTGGCCTCTCCCATTGTAGAGCACAGGCTCCGGATGCGCAGGCTCAGCGGCCACGGCTCATGGGCCTAGCCGCTCCGTGGCATGTGGGATCTTCCTGGACCGGGGCACGAACCCGTGTCCCCTGCATCGGCAGGCGGACTCTCAACCACTGCACCACCAGGGAAGCCCCGATTAGTGCTTTTTTTGAGGTACATTTTATATCAGAATTTTTTGTTTAGTTTTTTGTTATGTGGAAATAAATGACCACCCATATGAGAACAGAGGCTGTTTTTTCAAAGCTTGCTATAGCAAGGGAGTCAGTGACCATTACTTGCTTTTGGCAAAGACTCGAAGACCAGCAAGGGAGTGGGGAAAGCTTTATAGTGAAAAAAAGGGTAGGCTTCAGGTATGCTCCTTTTTTTTTTTTTTAAATTGAAGTACAGTTGATTTACCATGTTGTGTTAGTTTCAGGTATGCAACAAAGTGATTCAGTTATATATATATATATGTATATATATGCTTTTTTTTCAGATTCTTTTCCATTATAGGTTATTACAAGATACTGAGTATAGTTCCCTATGCTATACTTGTTTATTTTATACATAGTAGTATGTATCTGTTGATCCCAAACTCCTAATTTATCCCTCCCCCCCTTCCCCTTTGGTAAGCATAAGTTTGCTTTCTACGTCTGTGAGTCTATTTCTGATTTGTAAATATGTTCATTTGAATCATTGTTTTAGATTCCACATATAAGTGATATCATATGATATTTGTCTTTCTCTGTTTGAGCTACTTCACTTAGTATGATAACCTCTAGGTCCATCCGTGTTGCTGCAAATGGCATTATTTCACCCTTTTTTATGGCTGAGTAAGGTCTGCTCTTATTGGAGGTTGTTGGCATGAGAAACTGGAGGCAGACTAACTATAAGTAAGGCATCCTATATGATTGGTTTGGGAATCATATTTGGCTTTCTTATTAGTACTGAGTTTGAAGTGTTGTGGAGGAGGGGTCTGCAAAAATTAGGGAGCCCAGCAGTCATTGACCAAATCTTAATATTCTGGGCTGATAGCTGCGGAGGTTGTGGTTTGGCTTCCTGGAATGATTGCTGCAGGGATTGTGGTTTGATTTTCTGAGCTTACCTGCTGCTGCAGTTTGTGGGCCAGAGTTCTGTTGTCATACCTGGTCCAGCATTATATATTGTATGTTCAGTCTCTCAGTTGTATTTTGGTTTGTGTTGTGGATCCTATATAGGATTCTACATCCTAGGATTTTTTTGCTTATTATTAAACATTAATGTTTTTTTCATGTTGTTAAGATTTTTTTCTTCGCATAAGTTTAATGGCTTTAGAACAGTCCATCTAGTGGATGCACTCTTCCTTTATTATTGGAAATTCAGCATGTTTCAGTTTTCCATTCTTTTAATAATGCTGTTGTGAATGTCTGTGAACATTAAACCTTCAGCATATTTATTATTTCCTCAGACTAGATTCCTAGAGGTAAAATAGTTGGGTTATATATCTTGCTGAATTACTTTCCAAGAGGATTCACCAATTTAAACTCACTTTAGTAATATATAACTGCCAGTTAAATAATAGTCACCAGCTTTAGATATTTAAAAATATTTTTTCTAATTCAGTAGATGAAAAACAGAATTTATTTTAATTTGTATTTTTTGATTATTAGTGACCTTGATTATTTTTCCATATATTTATTAACCAGTTGAGTTTCTTCTTTCATGAATTATTTTTTCATATCCTTTACCCTCTTATCTATTTGTTCTTAGTAATTTTCTATTAGTTTGTATAACTTTTATATATTAAGCATATTAATCTGTTGTCTATTATATTTTTGTGAAAATATTCCCTAGTTCATGATTTTCATTTATATATATACATATATATATATTTACATTTATTGATTGATTTTTTTTTGTATGGTTAAATCTATTGGTCCCTTTTTTTAAAAATCTCCTAAGCAAGGAAGTGCCTCTAAAATTCAGAGTTTTGGTTAAATACCTATTTCTATTTTTTTTTCTGGTGCTTTGATATTCTATATTTTAATGTTTTTATCCAAACAGAATTTGGTTGCATAGTGTGACTCTAAAATGATTTTACCTCCAAATAGACAATCAGTTTTAACATACCATTTATTAACTGATTCTTCCTTTTTCTACTGTTTGTGACTCCTTTGTCATATATTAACATTTGATATGTATTAGGATTTGTATCTTGGATTACAGTGTTTTTACATCTTTCTGCCTGTTCTTATACCAATACCATACTGACAGTTTTCAGGCTAAAGACTGGTCAAAATAATGTGTAGGCTGGGTTTTGGAATATTTGAAAGGAAATGCAGTGTCTGTGCCCATCAACCAAAGACTGTATAAATATGGTCAAACAAATATGGGTTTATTACAACAAAGGAGATTGCATACCATTGGGAACCATGAGACATCCCAGTAAAAAGATGTTAGGAAGGGCTTGTTATAGGATATGGGCTTGGGTTAGGTGATTTTTAGCAAAGTTCAAAGAAGCATGAATTGAGTGTTGTTAGAAAGTTGAGGACATTTCTGTCATTTGGTATCCTAAGAATTTTTATCCAGGAAGAAAGAGGAATGGCATAAAAGTATAATTGCTAAAGAGAAGCAGTTGCTTATGTTAGCTAGATGAGGGGAGTGTTTAATCATTAGTGTGGTTTGCGCAATGTTATATTTATCTGACCTAGACATGGTTCTGCGGTGGTTTTGTTTTTATCTAGCTTCATAGAGTGGCCTTGTTTGATATCTGTGTTCTGTGAAATTGTTCATGTTCAACAGGAGAACACCATGGCCTGCCTAGCTGTTAGTGCCAGGCAAGCTCCAGCTGACACCTGTTAGAGGCTGCTTTTTTTCTCTTTTAGCAATTTGTTACTTTTAAAATAGCTTTTGTAGCTAAAGTTCCTACAATATGTTGCTAAGCAGGCCTGGTTCAACACTTAGACAAGAGACATTTTTCTTGACAACCAACAATCCATGTTGGTTGATTTGAATTTGTTATATAATTGTTGGACAACAGCTATTGTTTAGTATAATTATATAGTTGAAATAGTGTACTTGAAAACAACTATCTTAAATAAGTGTAATTTCTTGTTTTCTTTTCATTTGCACTATTTCTCCATTTATTTACATTTTCTTTTCCTCTCCATTTTGAGAAAATAATACAGATTTTATTTCCTCTGTAAAATACTCCCTGGCAGGCAGCCAGGTAACTCTCTTTTTAGTTTTTTTAAAATAATTAATTAATTAATTAATTAATTTTTGGCTGTGTTGGGTCTTCGTTGCTGTGCATGGGCTTTCTCTAGTTGTGGTGAGCGGGGGCTACTCTTCATTGAGGTAGCTTCTCTAGTTGCAGAGTGTGGGCTCTAGGCATGCAGGCTCCAGTAGTTGTGGCTTGCAGGCTCTAGAGCACAGGCTCAGTAGTTGTGGCGCATGGGCTTAGTTGATCTATGGCCTTTGGGATCTTCCCGGACCAGGGTTGAACCCATGTCCCCTGCATTGGTAGGTGATTCTTAACCACTGCGCCACCAGGGAAGTCCTCTTTTTAGTTTTTTAAGGAACTTCTATACTGTTGTCCATGGTGGCTGTACCAATTTACATTCCCACCAACAGTGTAGGAGGGTTCCTTTTTTCCACACCCTCTTCAGCATTTATTATTTGTAGACTTTTTGATGATGGCCATTCTGACCAGAGTGAGGTGGTACCGCATTGTAGTTTTGATTTGCATTTCTCTAATAATTAGTGATGTTGAGCATTTTTTCATGTGCCTTTTGACCATCTGTATGTCTTTCTTGGAGAAATGTCTATGTAGGTCTTCTGACCATTTTTTAATTGGGTTGTTTGTTTTTTTGTTATTGAGTTGTATGGGTTGTTTGTATATTTTAGAGATTAAATCTCATTTGCAAATATTTTCTCCCATTCTGAGGGTTGTCTTTTCGTCTTGTGTATGGTTTCCTTTGCTGTGCAAAGCTTTTGAGTTTAATTAGGTCCCATTTGTTTATTTTTGTTTTTATTGTCATTACTCTAGGAGATGGATCCAAAAAGATATTCCTGTGATTTATGTAAAAGAGTGTTCTGCCTTTGTTTTCTTTTAGGACTTTTATAGTATCTGGTCTTACATTTAGGTCTTTAATACATTTTGAGTTTATTTTGGTGTATGGTGTTGGAGAATGTTCTAATTTCATTCTTTTACATGTAGCTGTTCGGTTTTCTCAGCACCACTTATTGAAGAGACTGTCTTTTCTGCATTGTATATTCTTGCCTCCTTTGTCACAGATTAATTGACCATAGGTGCATGAGTTTATTTCTGGGTTTTCTATCCTGTTACATTGATCTATATTTCTGTTTTTGTGCCAGTACCATACTGTTTTGATGACTGTAGCTTTGTAGTGTAGTCTGAAGCTAGGGATCCTGATTCCTCTAGCTCCATTTTTCTTTCTCAAGATTGCTTTGGCTATTCAGGGTCTTTGTGTTTCCATGCAAATTAAATTATTTTTGTTCTAGTTCTGTGAAAAATGCCATTGATAATTTGATACGGATTGCATTGAATCTGTAGATTGCGTTGGGTAGTATAGTCACTTTAACAATATTGATTCTTCCAATCTGATAACACAGTATTTCTTTCCATCTGTTTTGTCATTTTCAGTTTCTTTCATCAGTGTCTTATAGTTTTCCGAGTACAGGTCTTTTGCCTCCTTAGGTAGATTTATTCCTAGGTATTTTATTCTTTTTGATGTGATGCTTACTAGGATTATTTCCTTAATTTCTCTTTCTGATTTTTCATTGTTAGTGTATATAAATGCAACACATTTCTGTGTATTAATTTTATATCCTGCAACTTTACCAAATTCACTGATTAGCTCTAGTAGTTTTCTGGTAGCATCTTTAGGATTTTCTACGTGGAGTATCATGTCATCTGCAAACAGTGACAGTTTTACGTCTTCTTTTCCAACTTGGGTTCCTTTTATTTCTTTTTCTTCTTAGATTGCTGTGGCTAGCACTTCCAAAACTATGTTGAATAAAAACAGTAAGAATGGGCATCCTTGTCTTGGTTCTGATCTTAGAGGAAATGCTTTCAGCTTTCACTGTTGAATATGATATTAGCTGTATGTTTGACATATATGGCTTTTATTATGTTGAGGTATATTCCCTCTATGCACAATTTCTGGAGAGTTTTTATCATAAATGGATGTTGAATTTTATCAAAAGCTTTTCTGCATCTATTGAGATGCAGCCATTTTAAAATTCCAGCAGGTAAAAAGAAGATTTGAAGTAACTCTTGCTTTTCTGAGAGTTCAACCCAGCAAATTAATTTAGTATTTTTATATAGCTGGGTGGATATACAAAATTCCATTTACTGTGGAAATAAAACTGATTTTCAAAAATAAATTATTTATAGAGATAAAACAAAGTTTTGAAAATCCTTTAGGAAGCTCTGTTGTATATGAGTGAAGTAAGCTGTCTATAATACTCTGATTTTTCTTCTGAACTTTGTGCCATCAGCTAAACTAGTTATTTTAACTAAGTTCCAGAGAGAAATTATTATCTGTCCTACATCACTGCAAACATTTTACAATGCTGAAACAGTTTCACTTCTAGTTTTCAAACCCTTTCTTTTTAGTCACTCCTATACTGGCAAACATAGATTATTTGATAAAAGAAAATCATGTAAGGTAAAATAATATCCTTAGCAATTATGTATTTTGAGGATAGAATTGTATTTGGGAACAGGATGGTCAGACTGTTGAATGAATCATATTCAAAAACTTAACTTACTGAGTCTGGTGGAGATGCAGGCAAGGAAGTGCATAGGGCATAGTCACAGAAAGCAATTAATTTGTCTAAAGATTGTATTTGCTTGCTTTAGTGTGATCATGTATAGTTAGAGATTAAGTTTCAAGATGAAGGCTTGGAGGGAAGAGTGATGCTGGAGAACTGTGATATCACTTGGTACCTTTCTCCATTCATTTATTTTTAATTGATCTGTGTCTTTACAAATAAAGTAGGTTTCTTGTGGAAAAAGTATAGTTGAGGTCTTATTTTCTTTTTATCCACTTTGACAGTCTGTCTTTTAATTGGTGTATTTAGTCTGTTGATACTTAAAATCGTTATTAATGTAGTTGGATTAACATATATTACACTTGTTACCATTTTCTATTTGTTGCTCATGTTCTTTGGTCTTTTTTTTTTTTGGTCTTAGACTTTTTTCCTACCTTTCCTGGTTTTAACTGAGCATTTTATATGATTCAATTTTCTCTCCTTAACTTATCAATTATACTTTTTATGCTTCTTTAGTGATTGTCCTTGAGTTTGCAATATACATTTACAACTAATCCAAGTCCTCTTTTAAATAACACTGTCACTTCATGGGTTGTACAAGTTCCTTTTAACAGTGTATTGCAAATTTCTCCCTCCTGTCCTTTATAACATTGCTCTTGTTCATTTCCACTTATCTATAGGTTATAATCACTGAATGCATTGTCACTATTATTATTTTGAACAAACTATCATCTGTTAGATCGATTAAGAATAAGAAAAATAAAAGTATTTTTTAACCTCTATTTATTTCTTCTTTTACACATTACTTTTCTTTATGTAGATTTAAGTTTCTGACCTATATCATTTTCCTTCTTTCTGAAGAAATTCTTTTAACATTTCTTGCAAGGTGACAAATTCACTCACTTTTTGTTTGTCTTAGAAAATTTTTATTTCTCATTCACTTTTGAAGAATAATTTCACAGGATACAGAATTCCAGGCTGGTGTTTTTTTTCTTTAAACACTTTAAATATTTTACTCCACTATCTTATTACTTACATGGTTTCTGAAGAGAGGTCTGATATAGTTCTTATCCTTGATCTTTACAGGTAAGGTTTTGTTTCTCTGGCTTCTTTCAAGATTTTTCTCCTGGTCTTTGATTTTCCACAGTTTTAATATGATATGCCTATGTGTAGATTTTTTGGTATTTATCCTGCTTAGAATTCTCTAAGTTTCCTGGAACTATGGTTTGGTGTCTGTCATTAATTTTTGGAAATTCTAAGTCATTGTTGTTTCAAGTATTCTGTTTCTTTCTTCTCTTTCTCATATTCTCATTACATGTATTACACCTTCTGTAATTGTTCCATAGTTCTTGGATATTCTATTCTGATTTCTTCATTCCTTTTTCTCTTTGCATTTCAGCTTTGGAAGTTTCTGTTGACATTTCTTCAAGGTCACTTATTCATTTCTCAGCTGTGTCCAGTTTATTGATGAACCCACCAAAAGTGTTCTTCCTTTCCATTTTATAGTGTGCTTTATTTCTAGCATTTTTTTTTATTCTTAGAGTTTCAGTTGTTATACTTACATTACCCACCTATTCTTGTGTATTATCCACTTTTTCTTTTAGAGCCCTTAGCATATTATCATAGTTGTTCTACATTCCTGGACTGATAGTTACAAAATTTCTGCCATATCTGAAGTTGGTTCTGATGTTTGTTGTCTCTTCAAACTGTGTTTTTTTTTTGGTTTTTAAGTATGTCTTATAATTTTTTGTTAAGGGCCAGACATAATATACAGTGTGTTTTTCCCATGATTAGGTAAACTGCTTATACAATACATTATGGAATATATGAATACACAGATTGAATTCAGGATTATTTTACTTGGCTCATGCAACTGGGGGGCAGATTGAAGACTTCCAAATCTTGGGGAAACCATTGAATCCCTTGGAGATAATTTGAAATCATCACAAGATTTTAGACATGGAAGAGAATTTAGAGATAATAAAGTTGAATGTATGCCTTTTACAAGTGCAGAAATCAAGTTCAAAGACATTAAGATTACATTAAAGTAGCATTAAGGTTAGACAGTGTTGACTATTGTTAAATTTTTGCCAAGATTTTTGCAAAGGAAAATAACCCATTCTGTGCTCTTGAACTAGAGATATAGTTGGAACTCTATTTTAATAAACACCTCATAATGTTTTATTCAGTATAACAAATCTATTCCCATTAATGTCTTTTTATTAATGTTAATCTCTTGAATGCCAGTTCTTATTCAAATAATGCTTTCATATGTCTCTTTGCCAGCTGTTCAATAAAGCTGTACTTTTATTATGCCATTTTTGTACTCAGCAACTTTATTTTGGAATAACTTTTAATTTTAAATGTTTTTAAAATAAAAAAACCGTGACATGTTTTTCAAAATTCTGTTGAAAGTATAAATAATTTTTTCATTTAAAATTATAGGATGGTGTGATGGGGTACTTATTATCTCATCACTTTGATAAAATGTCTGCTCCATACATATATGTCATTGTTTAGAGTAGAAGATATCAGATTTCACGGGAGAAAATTTTTTATTTGGAAAACTTAACTAGACACTTAGTTTTTGACAGTTTGTATCAAATGCGCTGTTTGCTTTTGGTGGGTGGTTCAGGTAAATGGCACTTGAAATGCATTTTGAGATATCTGAAGTTAAGTGAAAAGAGGAAAAATAAGTCAAAAGTTATCACAAGGTTTACTCTGAAAAGGTAAATCCGTTCAGTTTTCCTTTCTCTGCTGTCTACCTTAATTTTCATAGTAAATTAGCAATGGATAACTACTTTGCAAACAACTCAATGTTTATTTCATTTTTATATTTGAAATTTGTTCTGAAAGGAAAACTAGATAGCCTCCTTAATCTCCTTAACAAAAGAAATTAAAAGAATTTAAGTCTTAGAAATTAAGATTCTGTGCATATTTGGTGAATGAACTCCACCGCTTTTTATGAGATGGAAATAGTAAGAGAACTTTATGGGCAAACCCAGCCAGCCTACAAGGACTATGGGTGAGGAATTGGGTAACCTAAAATTATATTTTGGGGAAATACGGATGTTTTTGAGCTCTTGATGTAAATTCTATTTTTGTTTTCTTGGAATTGTTCCTCATTGTCTCTGTGATAAAAGTGGTGCTCAAGAATATGAGGGGGTCTCTGTTTTGGATGAAGGGGACCTTGGTTACTATAGCACTGTTTGCTAATAGGAAACACTATGAATACATGATGTGGTAATTTACAAAGTAATTTGGGTGAGTTTTTGTTGTTTTTTATCTTGCTAAACCCACAATTGCTACCTTAAATCTGACCAGTGCCACCTTCAGTTTTAGCTTTTGTTGGCATTGAGTTAAAACAATTTCTGAAAGCAGAATATCCTATATTAAACCCTAAGACATTGATTAAATAGTGTTGCGAAAAGTACGCAGGGGGGAATACACCCTTGCTATAGGAACACCCCTTTATACAATATCCTTCTTACCCCTACTTATTTGAAGATATGTGGTATATTTGATGTTTTCCTTATGGAAACCAATACTAATAAGAAGCATATGAATCTATTCTACATAGTATAGCACTGGACAACTATTTTTAGTGAGACTTTTGAAGTTTCTTTGAATTCTTAAAAGCTATTTCAATTTTTTTCAGAATTCTCTAAAGGACAGTACTAATCTGACTGGTCAAATAGTATATATGCCAGAGGATCCTTGAGACAGATAAAGAAATTGAAAGACAAGGAGAGCTTATTTACCCTCTGATCTATCTATTTGGCCAGCTGAGCATTCTTTAACAAAAATATTATAGGGAAGAATTTTAATATAGACAACAATAGAAGAATATAAAAAACTATATGTATCCCTCACTCAATTTCAATAGTTATCACATTTTGCGGTTATTATTTTGTCTAGTACCCCTTTCCTCAAACACACAACTTTTTAATTGGAATATTTTATTTTATTAAATTTCATTTAAGTATAATTTCAGATATACAGAAAAATTGCAAAAGTAGTACAAAGAATTCCATATATCTTCACCCAGATTCAACAAATATTATTTTATCACATTTGAGTTACTATTCTGTCTCATTTTCTGTACTGTTTGAAAGTATGTTACAGACATGATTCCCCTTTGTCCCTAAATACATAAGCTTTTATTTTCTTGAAATAAAGACTTAAAAATAAAAACACAGTACAATTATCAAAATCAGGACATCTACATTGGTATAATATTACTATCTAATCTATAGACTTTATCCAAATTTTGCCAGTTGTCTCACTAATGTCTTTTATGGCAAGATAAAAATAAATTTATTTCTGAGCCAGGATCTAATCCAAGATCATATGTTATATTTAGCTGTCATGTCTTTTTAGTTTCCTTTAAAATGGGGCAATTACTCAGTCTTTCTTTGACTTCTCTCATCTTGATATTTTTGAAGAGATCAGGTCAGTTATTTTCTAGAATTTAGAAACAATTTACTGGAGTTATTGGTTTACTGGAGTAATTTAAAACAAATCCTAGAGCCTTTGTGGAGCATCTGCCGTGCTCCTTCCCCATCTTCAGCAGTCAGAGCTCCCCACCCTTCACCCCTAGCAGCCTCCCAGAGAGAGGACTACAGAGGCAGAAGCCCTTCTGCATGTTTTTAGCCACTGCCTTTCCCCTGGAATCTGGGAAGTGCTTTTGTTTTTACTTTTATAGGTCAGCATTGTATTCAAGACAGAAGCTGTGACTGACAGTCAATGCCAAGGAAAGGGGTTTCCTGTGTGTCCCTGAGGTTTTGGGCTTTTCCCAGAGAGAGAGGCGTTCAGTGTCCCCCACTGTCACTGTCACACCCCACACAGCTCATGAGATGTGTGACCTGTGTCGGATGTTCAGTGTTTGGTAGCAAAGAGGTGGGGGACGGTGGCAAGCAGCTGGCACCCTCTTGGAAAGCCAGGCAGTGTCCCCTGTGGGTAACACCATGAGTCTGCCAGAGAAGCCCACCATGCTGGCATGTCGTATTTCTCATTTAAATCTGTTTCTCAGGCATTCTTTCTAGCCCTTTTTCCCCTCAGTGTGCTTCAATTTTCTCCTTCACAGAGTGAGAGGGCTTTGACCCTCCCTCTACTGGACTAATTAAAGAAAGACACTTGTGTTCCCAAGTGGTGGTTTTATTTTTTTTAGTTCTTATGTTTGTATGGGAAATTGTGGATAAAGTGAAAGAATTGTAAATAAATAATGTATTTCTTCCTCCAAAAAGTAAAAATAAAACAAGTCCTAGATATTTATTATTTCACCCAATAGTACTTAAGTATATATTACTAACATGTAAGGATTTAAAAGAAGCAACCATAGTGATACTATCTTAGCAAAATTAATTATAATTCCTTAATATTATTTAATATCTAATACTTGTTCAGTTTTTCCCGATTGTCTCAAAAATGTCTTTTTGTAATAGATTTGTTAGTATAATGATACAAAGGCCATGCATCCTGTTTCTTTGCATATGTCCCTTAAGATTATTTTAATTTATAATAGTTCCCTTTTCTTCCATGTTATTGATAGTTGAATAAACTAGGTCATTTGTCTTAGAATTTCCCACATTCTGTATTTGGCTGGTTGCTCAACTGAGTGCTCTTAACCTCAGACTTTTTAAAAAGGTGAGCAGTGGCTTAAGAAGGAAATATTGGTGCAAACCACTTCCCCTTGGTCAGCTCTCTTGGTTCCCGAGCACGTTGTTTTCATGGTGGAGGCATTCTTCTTTATCATTGTTATAATGTTGATGATGACTCTTGAATCATGATTTGGCTCTGCTCTTCAGTGTCTGCTTAAGGTGCTCTCTTTAGAGTCAGGCATAGGGATCAAGTCCAGTCTAAAAGTATCAACTGAACTAGCATGATGGTCACTGTAACAATTTTAGTATATGATCAGGGCTTATTTTGTCTCATAATTCTATTCCACTCCATCTAATACAAATATGACTTGCTTTGTTCCTAGTCCTAAAATTGTTACAACAAAAATGAAGGCTTGGGCTTCCCTGGTGGCACAGTGGTTGAGAGTCCACCTGCCGATTCAGGGGACACGGGTTCGTGCCCCGATCCGGGAAGATCCCACATACTGCGGAGCGGCTGGGCCCATGAGCCATGGCCGCTAAGCCTGCGCGTCCGGAGCCTGTGCTCCGCAACGGGAGAGGCCACAACAGTGAGAGGCCCGCGTACCGCAAAAAAAGAAGACTTATTTTTCATTAGCTTGTTCTACTTCTGAGACTTAATTTATTTAGAAGCAGGGGCCTAATTCTTATTGACTCATCTGCTTTATCTTGCCTAGTGAAAGACAGTTGAATAAAGTAGAACATAAACTATTTTTGCCAATACTGTCCAGTTCAAGCTAATGCCTTTCTGCCACTCCATAGGATTTAGGTAACTTGGCATTTAAATATTTTTTCATCATTATTTTTCATGTTTCATCACACACACAGACATAAATATACCCACATTTTCCACTAACTAGATTAAATCATCAGCCTGTCAGGAGGAGAAGGTAACAGTAAATTTAGAGATGCTAAACATAGAGTAAGTGGATTTTAAGGACCTGACAAAGCCAAGGGTAGTCAGAATGAATATCTGGTATCATTTTTTACATTAAATTTAAATTATAAAAGACGGCAATGATAATAGTTAAAATTTATTTAGTGCCTACTTCTGGTCATGCACCAGAAATACAATAAGTATGCAGAAAGTATGAAGAACTTTGGAGGGATTACGTCTTTTGATTGTCATCATAACAACCCTATGAAGTAAGAGCTGTTCTTATTCTCATGAATCAGATAAGAAAATTGAAGCTTAGAGAGTTTATATGAATTGTCTAAAGTCACATGACTAATAAGTGTAGGGCTATGATTCAAAATCCAGTCTGTTTAACCTGAGAGTTACACTCTAAGCCAGCTCAAATTTGCCAGTTTTTAATGACTTGTTTCACTATTGCCAAGTCATTTATCGCTAGTAGTTCTCTTAATTTCTGCTTATTTATCTCCAACCACTTAAATACTTGAATACTATCTTGGGTCTTTTCAGACAGACCTGCCTTGTAACAAAGGCAGTCCTGTCTGTAAAATAGGCAGGTCTATTTACAAAATCTTGTTACTGACAATCCAAAGGCTTTGTTTCCTTTCTTCTTTTCCTTTTCTGGCTTTACAAATAATCTTTTATTTTGCTTATGATTCTGTGAGTTAGCTGGGCAGGTTTTCTGCTGTGGACCCACCAGCGAACCGCAGACACAGGCTCAACTCTCTGCCATGTTTGGGATCAGCTGTTGGGTTGGCTGGTGGATTAATGATCTAGCATGGCCTCACTCACATGTCTGGAGTTTGTGCTGGCTGTCAACTATGATTGGTTTTCCTCCCTGTGGCTGCTCATTCTCCATTAAGCTAGCTTGGGCTGGATCACATGATGATCTTGAGGTTCTAAGAGCAGCAAAAGACCAGTCCCCAGTGCACAACACTTTTCAAATGTTGGGTCATATGTACTATTGTCCTATTGGTCAAAGCAAATCACATGACTAAGATAGAGAGGAAGGGAGGATATAGGCTCTGCTCATTGATTGGAGGGAAAGAATTTTTGGTCATTTTTCCATCTATCAAAGAACTCCAGGGTGAGAAATACAGTGGCACTTTTGAAACATTTTAGCCAAGACTTAGAGTTCAATCAAACATCAAGACTTTGTGTGGTGTGATGGAGAACCAAAAATTATTTTTCTGAGTAGTTATTTAATTTCCTGAATTCCAATTACTGAATAATTAATTCCTTCCTAGTAATTCTTGATGTTTTCTTTATCATATGTTAAATTCAACCAAAAATCATGGTCTGCCTCTGAGATATCAATTCTATTTCATTCATTGGTATCTAGTCCTATCCTAGTAGCATACTGATTTAATCATTACACATTTAGAACATGTTTTATTAAGTGGTAGACCTAGTTTTTTCTTACTACACTTTTTAAAAGTGTATATATTTCTTGCTAAACTTAAGAATCTTAATCTACCTCCTCCAGTACATGTAAAATGCATTGAGATTTTGATCTTAAAAATATATTAAATCCGTAAGTTAATTTGAGAAATAAGTAGTACCTTAATATTTTTCCTATCCATGCAGGTATGTGGATCTCTTTCTGCATTTGTTCAAATCTTTTATCTTGGTCTTTTTATCCCATATGTTTCTTGTTATAATGAATCCTGATTCCGATATCATGCATTGTTAGTTTTTGCTACTATGAATAAGCATATTTATCCTGAATCCAGATCCTTTAATGAAATTGATGAGTAGATTTAAAAATTTTCTTTCTTTCTTTCTTTTTGAAATATAAAAATTGTATATAAGGTATACAGCATGATGTTTTGATATATGTATGCATTGTGAAATGATTACTACGAACAAACTAATTCATCACTTCCCATAGTTGCCATTTTGTGTGTGAGTGGTGAGAATCCTTGAGATTTACTCCCTTAGCAAATTTCAGAGATATGTGTATTATCATTAGTTATAGTCACCATGCTGTACACTAGGTCTCCAGACCTTATTCGTTTTATAATTGAAAGTTTGCACCCTTTAATATCTCCCTCTTTTCCCCACCCTACCAGCCTCCTGTAACCACTGTTCTACTCTCTGTTTCTATGGGTTCGACTTCTGTTTTTTAGATTCCACATATATGTAAGATCATGTAATATTTGTCTTCTGTGTTTGGCTTATTTCACTTAGTATAGTGTCTTCCAGGTTCATCCATGTTGTCACATATGGCAGAATTTTCTTCCTCTTAAAGGCCAAATAATATTCCATTGTGTGTGTACACGTGTGTGTATGTACACAGTATTTTCTTTATCCATTCATCCATCAACAGACACTTAGGTTGTTTCTGTATCTCGTGAATAATGCTGCAGTGAATATGGGAGTACATATAACTCTTTGAGATAATGTTTTTATTTTCTTTGGATATATACCCAGAAGTAGGATTGCTGAGTCATATCATAGTTCTATTTTTAATTTCTTGAGGAAGTTCCATACTGTTTCCTATAGTGGCTGCACCAATTTATAATTCCACCATTTGTATATCTTCTTCGGAAAAAAATGTCTGTTCAGGTCCTTAGCCCATTTTTTTAGCTGGGTTATTTGTTTTCTTTTGTTTTTTGATCTTGAGTTATATGAATTCCTTATATATTTTGGATATTAACCCCTTATCAGATAGATGGTTTGCAAATGTTTTCTCCCATTTTGTAGATTGCCGGTAGATGGCTTTCTCTGCAGTGCAGAGACTTTTAGTTTGATGTAGCCCCACTTGTTTATTTTAATTTTTGTTGCCTGTGCTTTTGGTGTCGATTCCAAACAATTGTTGCCAAGACTAATGTCAAGGAGCTTTTCCTGTATCTTTTCTTTTAGGAGTTCTATAGTTTCAGGTCTTATGTTTAAGCCTTTAATCCATTTTGAGTTGATTTTTGTATATGCTATGAGATAAAGGTCTAGTATCATACTTTTGCATGTGACTACCCAGTTTTCCCAATACCATTTATTGAAGAGACTATTCTTTCCCTATTGAACATTCTTGACACCTATGTTGAAAATTGATTATATATGCATGGGTTTATTTTTAGACTCTCTATTCTGTTCCATTGGTCTATGTGTCTGTTTTTATGCCTGTACCATACTGTTTTGATTACTACAGACTTGTAATATAGTTTGAAATCAGGAATTGTGATACCTCCCACTTTGTTCTTCTCTCTCAAGATCGCTTTGGCTATTTGGAGTCTTTTGTGATTCCATATAAATTTTAGGATTTTTAAAAAATTTTTGTGGAAAATGCAATTGGAATTTTGATGGGGAATTGACTTGAATCTAGATCATTTTGTGAAGAATGGACATTTTAACAATATTAATTATTCCAATCCATGAACACAGGATATCTTTCCATTTATTTGTATCTTCTTTGATTTCTTTCACCAGTGTTTTAAGAGAATTATAAGCCAATATCCCTGATGAACATAGATGCAAAAATTCTCAACATAATAGAATCAAACAGAATTCAACAGTACATTAAAAGGATTATATACCATGGTCAAGTCAGATGATAAATCCCTAGTAAGCAAGGATGCTCAACATACACAAAGCAATAAATGTGATACACCACATTAACAAAATGGAGGATATAAATCATATGATCATTTCAATAGATGCAGAAAAAGCATTTGACAACATTTAATATACTCTCATGATAAAAACTCTCAACAAATTAGGTAAAGAAGAGTGTACCTCAGTGTAATAAAAGCCATATATGAAAAGCCCACAGCTAACATTGTACTCAGTGGTGAAAAGCTAAAATCTTTTCCTCTAAGATTAGAACAAGACAAGGGTGCCCACTCTCACCTCTTCTCTTCAACATAACACTGGAAGTCCTAGCCAGACTAATTAGGAAAGAAAAAGAAAGAAAAGGCATTCAAGTTGGAAAGGAGGAAGTAAAATTGCCTCTGTTTGTAGATGACATGATCTTATATATAGAAAACCCTGAAGACTGTACTAAAAATCCTGTTCAAACTAATAAATTCAGTGAAGCTGCAGCATAAAAAAAAACAACATATAAAAACCAGTTGCATTTCTGTATGCTAACAATGAACTATCTGAAAAAGACAATAAGAAAACAATCCTGTTTAGAATAGCAAGAAAAAGAATAAAATACTTAGGAATGAATTTGACCAAGGGAGTGAAAGATCTGTACACCAAAGGTGTTCATTCTTAAGGTTTCCTTTTCTTCATCTTTCTACTGCTACTACCCAAGGATCAGGGATTATAAATCTTTAAGTATTACCTTTGGGATTAATGTTTTTCAACATGAAAAATACCTTCATTCATAGCTTCTATTTCAATATGAGGTTGGTATTCAGCTTCCAGTCTTCTCTTTCTTAATGTTTTCCCTAGTATTATCTTGACACCCCTCCCACACTTTAGGAGTAAAAACACTGCTATCATTATGATAGTCCCATTGTGAAAAGGTGTTTAGTCAATGTGTTGTTTTATAAAATGTGTCTCCCAGGTGTTGTCTTTACTAGGTATTTGTTTTTTGAGTTTTTGTTGCTGTGATATTAAAAAATGTGTTGACCTTCTGAGAGTTGTATTTTGGGCAATGGACTAAATTAATGGAAATTATGGGGGCATATGGAGCCAAAAAATATTTACACTGCTTCTGAAATTCTGCTTTGGTGGGTAGAACTCTTAGAGTCAGCATAAATAGCTCACATTTTGCCCTCTCAAGCATCCACCTGTTTCTCAGTTTTTACCTAATGGACTGACTGTGCTAGCTATAGTTCAGGCCTATTACCAGCAGCAACTTGAGGTGGAGGCCTGACAGAGCGCAGGGTCAATGGCCTATATTTTTGCCCTTTGGTGATCTCTGCCAGCCTTTTTCTTTCCCCTTTGAGCATGGACCTTGTTCTCCTATTCCTTCTTTTTTTTTTAAACCATTAAAAAAGATTTTAAGTATAATTAATGTACAATGTTTTGTTAATTTCAGGTGTACAGCAAAGTGATTCAATTATACATATACATATATATCTATTTTTTCACATTCTTTTCCATTAGAGGTTATTACAAGATATTGAATAGAGTTCCCTGTGCTATATAGTAGGTCCTTGTTTATTTCATATACAGTAGTGTGTATATATTAATCCCAAACTCCTAATTTGTCTCTCCCCCTCTGCCCCTGCTATTCCTTTTTGTTCTCCCATTCTTAATTATAAATTTCTGAGTCCTTGAATCCATTTTTACTGTAACCTGAACCACCATACTTTTGCTATCACTCATGCCATTTATTTTTCTGCCCTATTTTTTGCAAAATGAACAGTTTTTACACATTCCAGGAAAATTAATAAGCTAACACTTTAGATTTTTATAAGTACCTTGAGGTATAAAGCCATAAGAACTGTAAAGGTTGGCATGGATCAGTTTCTTCTTAACCTAACATGAAAGAGCTTATTCCAGAATGGCTCTGAGTAGTGGGACGTAAAAAAAGCATTTTTAGCATTTTGGGGACTTCCCTGGTGGCGCAGTGGTTAAGAATCCACCTGCCAATGCAGGGGACATGGATTTTGAGCCCTGGTCCGGGAAGATCCCACATGCCGTGGAGCAACTAAGCCTGTGTGCCACAACTACTGAGCCTGTGCTCTAGAGCTCGTGAGCCACAACTACTGAGCCTGTATGCCACAACTACTGAATCCCGGACGCCTAGAGCCTGTGCTCGACAACAAGAGAAGCTTCACGCACCACAACAAAGAGTAGCCTCCGCTCACTGCAACTAAAAAAAGCCCATGCGCAGCAACGAAGATGAAGACTAAATAACTAAATAAAAAGGGGGAAAAAAGCATTTTGCTGGTTTGTAATGCCCCTTTTTCCATACCCTATGACTCAAAGATCAGGGATGACCACAGCTCCTCCTTTTTTTGATACAGTCTTACTATTTTCTTGATTGAAGCATGAAGCATCCTTCACTTGATCTTATTTACACAACTTAGTGAAGTGAGGAGCAGAAGTGTTTGGTTATTGTCTTTGTGGTTTCCCTTGATATTGTTTCTACCCCAAGCTGAAGCTCTGATATTTCTTATGATCCTTATGAAAGGCATGTCTTGTTCTGATTTTAAATTCTTATCATGCAAATCAGAAGGTTATATTCTTTCATCCTGAGACAAGATTAGAGTACCAAAAAGCTACATGGCTCTCATTTCCAAAGCTATCAATTGAACTGTTTATCCATTAGCTTGGTGACTTTGGATAAGTTGATTAACTTTACTAAGCCTCAGTTTCTTCCTCTGTAATGACACCACCTACCTCATGGGGCTACAGAAATAAATGCAAATAAAATGAGATAAACCATGTAAAGTGTTCTTCACTGTACCCTGTACATAGTAAACAAATGGTGGTGACAGCGACCTTGGGGGCAAGGACTGTATGCATATAGTCTTCATTGTCTACTTCTAATGTAGCAAGAGGAAAATTTTCATTTTCATGTTATTTGCAACTGACAGTAAATAGGCTGAGCTGAGGAAAGAAAGACATCAGCTCTGCATTACTTCTTTGGTAGGGAGCAAAATGCTGTTTCTGCAAGTAGATTGTAAATTTAGATCTTATTTTATTTGTAATGGAGGCTCAAAATGTCTACCATTCCTATTGGAAATTTAAGAAGGTGCCATCTGAGGAAGAGAGGTGGCCCTCAAATACTTAAAGACTATTTATACTAATAGAAATAACAATAGTATCAGCTATCTCAGTGGACTGTTTGAAATCCAAGTATGTAGCTCACAAGGGAATCAAACTAAATAAACAGCAAATCATTTTTAATAGTCTAACACGGTAACTAAGTAGATAATTAGTCCTTTTGAATCAGGGAATATACCACTAGATATAAGCCCATTGTTTGTTTCTTTTAAGGAATACATTCTTTGTGAGAAATATCTATTGGTCTATCATGTGTCTCTAAGTCTGCCATTGTTTCTAGTACAAGTATTTGTATTAGAAGTATAGTGTGGGATTGGAAAATACCTTGAAATAATTTAGTTCATTCTCTTTATTTTATATATGAAGAAACTGAGAGCTTAAGTAATGTGTCCGGGTTAGATAGTCAGTGACAGAGTTAGGACCTGGACTAGCTCTTCTAACTCCTAGTGCAATGTTCTTCCACATTATCCTACCTGTAATTTTGCTTCACAAGATTTTTATTTTCTTTTCTTTTAAAAGTGATTTTTACTTTACCCCTAGTCCAGATTATTTTTCTATGACTACTGATTTCCATTTTTCTTATTTATCAATGGGAAAAGATCTTTAAGTTCCCAGAAATTTTTTTGATAGCTATATAGACATATAAAATAGATTCAAAAAAGGTGTATATATTTCTTTCAAGCATGATACAGAATTAAGTTGAAATGTTAAATAAGTTGGGAATAGACACTAGTGTAGCCAGAAAGAAAATAAGGGTATCAAATAAGTAGGGTTTAAGCAGAAATACTAGGATAGTAAGAAAGATGGAATGGAAATGATGACAGGAAAAGTACTGTGAGTGAATGTAGAGAATGCCAAATCTGGGTTCTTGAAAGAGGTCTGGAAGTGTATGGTGAAGAGGCTGTGTTCGTTTGAGGCTGGTGATATTAATTGTGATGCTCAGTTGAATTGAAAGGGAAGGAAGAATGATGTAGTCAAGGTGTATGATAGATTGAAGCACGGATATTGAAGACATAAGGCTGTTAATAGGGCTCAGAGTAGAGAGAAAATATATAAGCCAGATGGTAAAATCACCTAGAAGATAAAAATGAGTCCTGTGGATGGAAAAAAAAAACGCAAATGGTGGAAGTACTTTGGAGAGAACCATCTGGCCACATTGAAGACGTTCTATCCTTCATCTGTATCCTCTATTAAATAGTAAAGATGATAGATTTGGATACCTTTTGGTATACCCATGGTTACTTGTTATTAGTGTGCTCGTTTTCATATTACTTATGTCAATACATATTTGTATATATATCTCTATACGTTTCTGTAGTGAGAATTAGGCCTGTTCATACCTTGCTTGGTGTGTTTTTTTGAAGGTATGTTTTAGCATACCTACGTGATATTATGAGAGAATGTGATAATATGAGAGATAATGAGATAGTATTAGAGTAAAGGTAAATTCATTTAATTTGAACTTGATTCCCTCATGTTTTGAAAGGACGCCTTTCTATTAAGTACTGTAAACATATATTTACATAGTATGCTCAATTTATAAAGCACATTTACATGCATTATCTCATTTATGAGTCAGATTTTTTGGGTAAGATTAACAGTGTGAACTGTAGAGTCAAAGTTACTCACTATATGTGTTAAACTGTTATAATAAAAGTCAGTAGTTTTTTGAATGCCTGTAAGGCTCTTAAGCTTGAAACAACAGAATCTCTAACCTCAAGTAGTTTGTAATATAATATGGTAGGAAGAAACACAATTAGGTAGTAAAGAATAACCTACTTTTACATTAGATTTAATGATACATTAGCATCTATAATATATTCCCAATTAAATAGCTATATATATTAAATATATTATCCAAGTGTGGGTTCTTTTTCTGTTCTAACACCTTAGCATTATGTAATTGCATGTGGTTACAGTAATTCACGAAGGTGCTCAGAGGGAAAAGGGTGAGAATGATAACTATTGAACATTTAAAATAAAATCATAAGTGTGCTTTCATTACTATGGAAAGTTGAGACAATAGCACCAGATACAGAGATATTCTAGATAAAGATTTTATTTCAATATTTATAAAATATTTGGTTGTAATTATTCATCTTTCTTAAAAATATAAGAAAATAGTTTTTGAAGGAACTACTGCTTACATGGACAAATCATACTGATGAACTTTAAAAGACCTAACTATTTAATCATAGCACTAAGCTTAGTGAAGGGGACACATTAAAGGCATGGTCCCTGCTCACAAAGTAGTTTAGAACTTATCTGGGGAGACCAAAGGGCAATAATCATTCTTCAATAAGTGCTACACTGTGGTGTTGGTTTAGAATTTTAGTAAATATTTCATGTAGGAGTGAGACCTTGACTTGGAATTTGAGAAATAAGTAGGTAAATATTTTATTTTTGAAAAACACTAATAATTAGGACCTCATTTGTTTATTACTATGTATAAATAAAATTTCCAGTTTTTCATATGTGTAAATACGTTTTCCTACAAAAAACTAATTTTTTGTAGATACTTTGGAAAGAGATATTTTAGCAGTTTAAATCACACAACAATAATGAAAAGTTTTTGAAGTATATAAACAAATAATTGCTTCTTGAATACTAAATCCTGATGGGATTTTGTTGTCCTAGCTACAACAGAAACGACATCAGCTCTGCATTTCTTTTTTTTTTTTAACATCTTTATTTGAGTATAACTGTTTTACAATAATGTGTTAGTTTTTCCTTTACAACAAAGTGAATCAGTTATACATATACATATGTTTCCATATCTCTTCCCTCTTGCGTCACCCTCCCTCCCACCCCTCTAGGTGGTCACAAAGCACAGAGGTGATCTCCCTGAGCTATGTGGCAGCTTCCCACTAGCTGTCTAATTTACATTTGGTAGTGTGTATATGTCCCTGCCACTCTCTCACTTCGTCACAGCCCATCCTTCCCCCTCCCCATATCCTCAAGTCCATGCTCTAGTAGGTCTGTGTTTTATTCCCATCCTACCACTAATCTCTTCATGACATTTTTTTTTCTTAGATTCCATATATATGTGTTAGCATACGGTATTTGTTTTTCTCCTTCTGACTTACTTCACTCTGTATGACCGACTCCAGGTCTATCCACCTCACTACAAATAACTCAGTTTCATTTCTTTTTATGGCTGAGTAATATTCCATTGTATATGTGTGCCACATCTTCTTTATCCATTCATCTGTTGATGGACACTTAGGTTGCTTCCATGTCCTGGCTATCATAAATAGAGTTGCAATAAACATTTTGGTACATGACTCTTTTTGAATTATGGTTTTCTCAGGGTATATGCCTAGTAGTGGGATTGCCGGGTTGTATGGTAGTTCTATTTGTAGTTTTTTAAGGAACCTCCATACTGTTCTCCATAGTGGCTGTATCATTTTACATTCCCACCAACAGAGCAAGAGTGTTCCCTTTTCTCCACACCCTTTCCAGCATTTATTGTTTCTAGAGTTTTTGATGATGGCCAATCTGACCCGTGTGAGATGATATCTCATTGTAGTTTTGATTTGCATTTCTCTAATGATGAATGATGTGGAGCATTCTTTCATGTGTTTGTTGGCAATCTGTATATCTTCTTTGGAGAAATGTCTATTTAGTTCTTCCGCCCATTTTTGGATTGGGTTGTTTGTTTTTTTGTTATTGAGCTGCATGAGTTGCTTATAAATTTTGGATATTAATTCTTTGTTAGTTGCTTCATTTGCAAATATTTTCTCCCATTCTGAGGGTTGTCTTTTGGTCTTGTTTATGGTATCCTTTGCTGTGCAAAAGCTTTTAAGTTTCGGGCTTCCCTGGTGGCGCAGTGGTTGAGAATCCGCCTGCCGATGCGGGAGACACGGGTTCGTGCCCCGGTCCGGGAAGATCCCACATGCCGCGGAGCAACTAAGCCCGTGAGCCATGGCCGCTGGGCCTGCGCGTCCGGAGCCTGTGCTCCGCAACGGGAGAGGCCACAACAGTGAGAGGCCCGCATACCGAAAAAAACAAAAAACAAAAAAACAAAAAAAAAGCTTTTAAGTTTCATTAGATCCCATTTGTTTATTTTTGTTTTTATTTCCATTTCTCTAGGAGATGGGTCAAAAAGGATCTTGTTGTGATTTATGTCATAGAGTGTTCTGCCTATGTTTTCCTCTAAGAGTTTGATAGTGTCTGGCCTTACATTTAGGTCTTTAACCCATTTTGAGTTTATTTTTGTGTGTGGTGTTAGGGAGTGTTCTAATTTCATACTTTTACAGGTAGCTGTCCAGTTTTCCCAGCACCACTTATTGAAGAAGCTGTCTTTTCTCCACTGTGTTTCCTTCCCTCCTTTATCAAAGATAAGGTGACAGTATGTGTGTAGGTTTATCTCTGGGCTTTCTGTCCTGTTCCATTGATCTATATTTCTGTTTTTGTGCCAGTACCACACTGTCATGATTACTGTAGCCTTGTAGTATAGTCTGAAGTCAGGGAGCCTGATTCCTCCAGCTCCATTTTTCGTTCTCAAGATTGCTTTGACTATTCGGGGTCTTTTGTGTTTCCATACAAATTGTGAAATTTTTGGTTCTAGTTCTGTAAAAAATGCCAGTGGTAATTTGATAGGGATTGCATTGAATCTGTAGATTGCTTTGGGTAGTAGAGTCATTTTCACAATGTTGATTCTTCCAATCCAAGAACATGGTATATTTCTCCACCTATTTGTATCATCTTTAATTTCTTTCATCAGTGTCTTATAGTTTTCTGCATACAAGTCTTTTGTCTCCTTAGGTAGGTTTATTCCTAGATATTTTATTATTTTTGTTGCAATGGTAAATGGGAGTGTTTTCTTAATTTCACTCTCAGATTTTTCATCATTAGTGTATAAGAATGCCAGAGATTTCTGTGCATTAATTTTGTATCCTGCTACTTTACCAAATTCATTGATTAGCTCTAGTAGTTTTCTGGTAGCATCCTTAGGATTTTCTATGTATAGTATCATGTCATCTGCAAACAGTGACAGCTTTACTTCTTCTTTTCCTATTTGGATTCCTTTTATTTCTTTTTCTTCTCTGATTGTTGTGGCTAGAACTTCCAAAACTATGTTGAATAAGAGTGGTGAGAGTGGGCAACCTTGTCTTGTTCCTGATCTTAGTGGAAATGGTTTCAGTTTTTCACCATTGAGAACAATGCTGGCTGTGGGTTTGTCATATATAGCCTTTATTATGTTGAGGAAAGTTCCCTCTATGCCTACTTTCTGCAGGGATTTTTTATTTTATTTTATTTTTTTGTGGTACGTGAGCCTCTCACTGTCGCGGCCCCTCCCATTGTGGAGCACAGGTTCCGGACGCACAGGCCCAGTGGCCATGGCTCACGGGCTCAGGTGCTCCGTGGCACGTGAGATCCTCCCAGACTGGGGCATGAACCCGCGTCCCCTGCACCGGCAGGTGGACTCCCAACCACTGCGCCACCAGGGAAGCCCTCTGCAGGGTTTTTATCATAAATGGGTGTTGAATTTTGTTAAAAGCTTTCTCTTCACCTATTGAGATGATCATATGGTTTTTATCCTTCAGTTTGTTGATATGGTGTATCACGTTGATTGATTTGCGTATATTGAAGAATCCTTGCATTCCTGGAATAAACCCCACTTGATCATGGTGTATGGTCCTTTTAATGTGCTGTTGGATTCTGTTTGCTAGTATTTTGTTGAGGATTTTTGCATCTATGTTCATCAGTGGTATTGGCCTGTAGTTTTCTTTCTTTGCGACGTCTTTGTCTGGTTTTGGTATCAGGGTGATGGTGGCCTCATAGAATGAATTTGGGAGTGTTCCTCCCTCTGCTATTTTTTGGAAGAGTTTGAGAAGGATAGGTGTTAGCTGTTCTCTACATGTTTGATAGAATTTGCCTGTGAAGCCATCTGGTCCTGGACTTTTATTTGTTGGAAGAGCTCTGCATTTCTAATAGGATTTTAACAGTTGTGTTGTAACGTTTGTAGTATGAAATAAACATTGGTACAAATGAATATAATTCTATTATTAATCACTAAGTTCTAGTCTAGTGAAAAATATTTTGTCTCCCTAACCATTTTATACATTAGAAAATATTCAATGCTACTGAATAAAACATTTATTTTTGGATTTTGAAAAAATTTGACAGACTTCAAATTAACAACCAAAAATAAAAATGGGGATTTCTCCCCAATTTTATTGGTAATTGGTTACTTTTAGTGGAGGGAAAAGTTGCTGATATTTGTCTGCTTACCTTGTATCTAGATGACTTACCAGATTCTTTTTCATCCAAAAAATTTTAGTAATTTGTTTTTTACTTTCCTATATTTATATATTATTTCAATTTCTTGTCTTACTAAATTAGCTTGAATTTCTAAAAGCTGAACAATAATGGGAATAATGAACATGTATTTCTTCTTCCTGACTTTAATGGGAATACTATACCTTTCTGCTGTTTAGTATTACATTTGTTGTTATTTTTGTTATTGTTAATATTTATCATATATAAGTAGTTTTTCTGTAATCCTATTTTACATAAGATGTTTACTTGGTTTGACTGCTAAATTTTATCAAATGTCTTTGCAGAACTTACTGATATAATCATGAGGTTTTATCTTTTTATTTGTTGATTTAATGAATGTCAGTACATATCCTGATATTGAGCTTTGTGTTAATTTAAATGAGATTAGGCAACCAAACTCTATCTAAACCCAACAGAGACATACTTTAAAATTTTATTTTCTCTTCCATCCTTATGAAAGAAAAAGTACTAATGATCTTTTTCTGACTTTATAAAGAAAATCCACATGTATTTATATTTTTCTGAAAATGCTATGTCAATTTAAATATTATTGTCAGGGGAACACATTAATAAATAAAACAACCAATCAGAATTAGAGACTGCTTAAAAACTAAAGATTGCATTCACAAGAGATAGCATCAATCTGTAAGGTATAGGCTCCTTTTTAGAAATGGCATTTGCAAAGATATTTATATGATGAAGAATATTATTTGCTTTTCTGTGTCTGTATTTTGTCAAGGTTTATTTTGTAAGCCGAAGTGCCCCCAGTTTCAAGGCGAAGGCCTGAAAAACTTAAAATTTAAATTAAGGAAAAGAAAAGGATGAAATATGTTAGTAACAAATGAAATATGAGGTATATGTACATAATTAAATTTTTGGGATAAACAATAATTTGGTCTTGGTTTATCATTGTTAGTATACATTACTGGATTGGATTTACTAGTATCTTATTTAGTATTTTGTACCTATATTCATAAGTATTTACTTTATAATGCTTAAAACAATCTGAAATTATGTATACTGTACTATGTGATGTGTTTCCTGTGAAATCACTAGGACAAACATTTTCATCACTTGTGGCCTTTGCAGCAGCCCATCCCTCTTTCTGTTCCTGGACCCAGGCAACAGCTGATTTGCTTTTAAGTCATTAGGGATTCTTTGAATTTTATGTAAATAGTCTGTCCCTTTCTCTCTCTTTCCCCCTCTGTCTCTTTCTCCTTCCTCTCTCTGAATCTATATACCTGTTGTGTTTAACATATTGAAAGATAATGTGGGCAATTGGGGAAAAGTTTGGGGTTGAATTAGTGACAAAAGCACATAAAAACTTTAAAAATTATGTGGCATGATTGAGTTTGATAAAAATAAAACTAAAATGAAAAAAGAAAATAGGATATAAAATTTTAAAATATTAATGATAAAATCACATTTCTGTTATATCTGCTTACAAATATTTTATAAAATGGGGGTATATTTGGGCATTATTCTAATTTAATTTTTAAAAAAAAATTTTTTGGCCATGCCACGCAGCATGTGGAATCTCAGGTCCCCAACTTGGGATAGAACCCGCGCCCTCTGCATTGGAAGGGTGGAGTCTTAACCACTGTACTGCCAGGGAAGTCCCTCTCCTTTAATTTTAATATCAAGTGCCTTTTAGATCTTTGAGCATGGTGGTTTTCTCATTCTTTCAGGAGATTTAAAAGTCTTAATGAGAAACTGGTACCAATACATCAATTGCCAGTGGCATTTGCATTAGTAGGTATTTTGCCATACTTGTGCATATAGAACAATCTTACCTTTCTATTGCAAAGTGACAGGGTTTCATAGGAACTTGTTATTTTTGTTACCATTATGCCACCCCATGGTGTCTATATGCCTATCATAGTTCTCTTAGTCTTATTCTTCATCCAAGGGAGCAGGAAATCATTCAGCAATATTTTCAGGGATCTAAGATGACATCATATCTAGAGAAGAGCTATGGACATAACACACATATCCCTAAAAACCCTCAAAGTTCAAGCAATTTGGCTGTTATTGGAAACAAATATATTGAAATTGAGGGAATTTTCCCATCAATGGGAGTTGCTCCAGTTACAGTAATAATTGGGTTTTGCTTACCAAAATATGGGTGTCCATGTGAATGTTCTTTTCTGTAGTAGAATAGCCCAGATATTTTATCTCAGATTATATGACTTTATGACTTACTGAACAAATTTTGAGACTGTGGTTAATTTCCAGTTCTGGATCCAAGATCAGGAATGATTTACCCCACTCTACCCTTTCCCCAGAGTGTAACATTTGTACACCTAACCAGGCAAGTGAACTTACATCAGAAAAAGTACATATTATGTAATCTTAAATATTTAGAGGCAAACTGTCTATCTAGAGGAATTTTAAATAGAATAAATTTATTTCATGATTGTAATATTCTATCTTCTGTAATCCATAGGTAGTTTTATTTTCTATATCTGGTAGTTTTCAATTGTTACATTCGTGTTATTAGATGAAGATGGGTATATGATATTAGGAGTTCTATGCTCAGATTATAGAAATGATAGCTTTGGCATATCAATAGTATAGAGATATGATAAATATAAGCATGAATCACTAATACGGTAGCAAGTTGGAATCCTAGTAGTATAGAATCAAAAGCCATATTTGTATCTTTTTAAAAATTAATTAATTATTTTTGGCTGCATTGGGTCTTTGTTGCTGTGTGTGGGCTTTCTCTAGTTGCGGCGAGCGGGGGCTACTCTTTGTTGTGGTGCACAGGCTTCTCACTGAGGTGGCTTCCCTTGTTGCAGAGCACCGGCTCTAGGTGTGAGGGCTTCAGTAGTTGTGGCATGTGGGCTCAGTAGTTGTGGCTTGCAAGCTCTAGAGCACAGGTTTGGTAGTTGTGGCGCACGGGCTTAGTTGCTCCCCGGCATGTGGTATCTTCCTGGACCAGGGCTCGAACCCCTGTTCCCTGCATTGGCAGGTGGATTCTTAACTACTGGGCCACCAGAGAAGTCCCATATTTGCTTCTTTCATTTTTCAGACTAATGAGCAATACTAGGGAACATTTCCCATAAACTAACTTGGTGGTCTAATAAATATTTACTTCTTTTTAGGAATGAATGGTTGGTATGGGTGTTAGGATGACAGTTAAGATGTTTTAACAAGCCATAATAACTGAAGCTTAAACAATGTAGAAGTTTATTTCTCTTCCATGAAATCTGTCTAAGATTAAGCAACCAAGGACTGATTCAATGGCTTTATGGTATCTAGAACCCAACAAGGTCTTTCTATCTTGGTGTTCTACTGTCCTTGACTTATGGCTTTCATCTCATGTTCTAAGATGGCTGACCCAATTCCTGCCATTGAATCCATTTTCCAATTAGTAGAAAAGTGAGAAAAATAAGTTGTATTTGCCCTTATGTTTATGGGTTTATATCATTTCTGCTCTCATTCCTTTGTTTAGAATCTAATCTCGGCTGTGGAGACTGGGAAATATAGTGTGAGCTGGATTGCCATGTGCTGAACTCAAAATTTTCGTACTATAGAAAAAAGGGAGAAGAAGATAGTGGGGAGCAACAGGTAGTCTCTGTCATAGGTGGTTTTGAGGCTGTTTTGAAAATATTATGATAATATTAAGCCCAGTCAGCCAGGCCTAATATGAATTCTTCTTTGTCTCATACTGCCCTTGTTCCACACTGGCGCTTCTGTGTTCTCATTTGTATACTGAGGAAATTAAAATGAAAACTAAACTAAAGCTAAATGTTCAGAATTCCTTCCTAGCTGTGTTGTGGTTAAATTCTGCCAATGGAAGGTGCCAGATTAAAAGACACGAAGAAAGTAAGTCATTTTATTTCTGCTAGTGCCTTTTGCAGTTTCAGCAATGAGTACAAGTTTGTGTCTTTCATTTCAGAGATAGTAACAGCTTCCTAACTCAGGGTGACATGACCAGCGTTTCCACCTATTTGTAACCATCTTTTTTTGCTCCAGATATCTACAGAGATTTGTGTAACTTTTGGTACAGTTGGCCACCTTACCTCATCCCCTGTAATGTTTTGAAGGGAGAATGCTATGGACTGAATTGTGTTGTCCCAAAATTCATATGTTGAAACCCTAACCCCCAGGGTGATAGTATTTTGATATGGGGCCTTTGGGAGTTAATTAGAATTAGATGAGGTCATAAGGATAAGGCCTCATGATGAGATTGGTGGCTTTATAAGAGGAAGAGACAGAGATGCTTATCTCCCCATCATATGAGGACACCGTGAGAAGGTGGCCATCTGCAACCCAGGAAGAGGGCTCTTACCAGCAACTGAATTGGCTAGTAACTTGATCTTGACTTCCTAGCCTTGAGAACTGTGAGAAATAAACATCTCATATAAGCTACCCTGTATTTTGTTATAGCAGCCTGAGCAGACGAATACAGAGAGTAAAACAAAGCAAGAGAAACAAAATAATATTAGGAAAAATTAGATATTTAAGAACCTTTTTATTTGTTGGTGATCAGCTTTGCTTATTACACCAACTGAACATAAACTATAGTATTTCAACAGCCCATTATGATTCTATCTAAAATTGAGCATTTTTGACCTTGACAAATTGTCTTCAGACTCAGTTGTCCTACATTTTTCTCTGCTTCAATTTTTTTTTTTTTTCACTGCATCTGTGTCATTCCAGTTGATAGCCCTGATTCTTTTGAAATCAGCCAGGTATCCCAACTGATCCTAACTTCTTATTGTATACATTGTCTGATGATGCAATATCAGAATATTTGATATTCTTGAGGAGAACAGTATTTTTTTCTGTCAAATTCACCCAGGTAAAGCATACATTTCACTAATTTTTAGTATATTCACAGTTATGTAACAACCACCATAATCAGTTTTAGAACATTTCATCACCCCCAAAACAACTCTGTACTCATTAGCAGTAAATGCCCATTATCCAGAGCCCCTCTCCCCCATTCCTAGGCAACCAGTAATATATTGGGTTGGCCAAAAGGTGCCTTCAGTTTTTAAGTAAAAATTAAAGACACATTTTCATTTTCAACAAGAACTTTACTGAACAACGTATTCACCCTTTTGTTCCCCTACCTTCTGCCATTTTTCAGGCAACTTCATAATTCCATCTTCCCAAAACTTTTAATCTTTTTGAGCAAAGAACTTTTCCAGGTGCCTTTCACAGTCTTCCAGGGAATTGAAATTTCTTCTATTAAGAGAATTTTGTAAAGACCTAAATAACTGGAAATCTGACGGTGCAATGTCTGGTGAACATGGTGGATGAACCAGAACTTCCCAGCCAAGCTGTAACAGTTTTTGCCTAGTCGTCAAAGAAACATGCAGCCTTGCATTATCTTGATGAAAGATTGTGCATTTTCTGTTGACTAATTCTGGATGCTTTTCATCAAGTGCTGCTTTCAGTTGGTCTTACTGGGAGCAGTACTTGTTGGGATTGTTTCATTTTCCAGAAGGAGCTCATAATAGAGGACTCTTCTAATCCCACCGTATAAACAACATCACCTTCTTTGGATGAAGACTGGCCTTTGGTGTGGTTGGTGGTGGTTCATTTCATTTGCCCCAGGATCTCTTCCATTCCACATTATTGTATAGTATCCACTTTTCATCACCCGTCATAATTTGTTTTAAAAATGGAACGTTTTCATTATGTTTAGAGAATCGCATGCGGAAATATGGTCAAGAAGTTTTTTTTCACTTAACTTATGTGGAACCCAAACATCAAAGCAATTAACATAACCAAGCTGGTGCAAATGATTTTCAACTCTTGATTTGGATATTTTGAGTATGTCGGCTATCTCCCGAGTGGTATAACATTGGCTGTTCTCAATTAATGTCTCGATTTGATTGCTGTCAACTTCAGCTGGTCTACCTGACCGTGGAGCATTGTCCAGCGAGAAATCTCCAGCATAAAACTTTGCAAACCACTTTTGACACGTTTGATCAGTCGCAGCACCTTCTCCATACACTGCACAAATCTTTTTTGCATTTCAGTTGCGTTTTTACCTTTCTTGAAATAATACAGCATAATATGCTGAAAACGTTGCTTTCTTTCTTCCATCTTCAATTTTAAAATGGCTACACAAAAATTCACCAATTTTGATGGCTTATTTATTTATTTATTTTTGGCTGTGTTGGGTCTTCGTTTCTGTGCGAGGGCTTTCTCCAGTTGCAGCAAGCGGGAGCCACTCTTCATCGCGGTGCACAGGCCTCTCACTATCGCGGCCTCTCTTGTTGTGGAGCACAGGCTCCAGACGCGCAGGCTCAGTAGTTGTGGCTCACGGGCCTAGTTGCTCCGTGGCATGTGGGATCTTCCCAGACCAGGGCTCGAACCCGTGTCCCCTGCATTGTCAGGCAGATTCTCAACCACTGTGCCACCAGAGAAGCCCTTGATGACTTTTAAAAAATGCACACTGATGTGACAGCTGTCACATACAATCTAACAAAATTTTTTTGAATGGAGTTAAAGATGACTAAGAGCTACTTGAGCCATCTTACAGAAAAAATGGAATGAACCTTTTGGCCAACCCAATAATTTCTGTCTCTATAGATTTTTCTATTCTGTACATTCCATGTAAGTGGAATTATACAATATATGACTGGCTTCTTTCATTTTCAAGGTACATCCCTGTTGTAGCATGTATCATACTTCAGTTGCTTTTATTGATGAATAATATTCCATTGTACAGACATACCAAATTTCATCTACTCATTCATCATTTGATGAATATTTGAGTTGTTTCTACTTTTTGAATATTTTGAGTCATGTTGCTATGAATATTTATATAAAAGTTTATATGGATTTCTTTTTTATTTTCCTTGGTTATATACCCAGGAGTGGAATCACTGGGTTTTAGGGTAACTCTATTTCACATTTTGAGGAAATGCCAAATTATTTTGCAAAGAAACTACATGATTTTACATTTCTACCAGCAATGTATTAAGGCTCCAATTTCTCTACGTCTTAGTCAACCTGTATTAATATCTTTTTTTGTAGCCATCCTAGTGAGTATGCAGTTATAGCTCATTGTGGATATCATTTGCAGTTCCCTAATGGCTAATGATGTTGAGCATCTTACCATGTACTTATTGGTCATTTATATATATTTTTTGGATAGGTGTCTATTAAGATCCTTTGCCCATTTTTTAAATTGAGTTATTTGTCTTTTTATTATTGAGTTGTAAGAGTTCTTTATTCTGGATATAAATTCCTTATCAGATATATGATTTGCAAATATTTTCTCGCATTCTTTGGGTTGTCTTTTTACTTTCTTGATAGTATCTTCTACAGCACAAAAGTTTTTAATTCTCACGAGGTTCAATTTATCTATTTTTCATTTTATTGCTTGTGCTTTTTGGGTCATATGTAAGAAAACGTTGACTAATCCTAAGTCACTAAGATTTAAGCATATGTTTTCTTCTAAAATTTTTTATAGTTTTGACCCTTACATTTATATCTATGATCCATTTTGAGTTAGTTTGTATATATGAGTCGAACTTGATTCTTTTGCATGTTGATATCCAGTTGTTGCAGTATCATTTGTTAAAAGACTGTTCATTTCTCATTGAATTGTCTTAGCACCCTTGGCAATAATCAACTGACTGAAAATGTGAACATTTATTTCTGGAATCTCAATGCTGTTCCATTGATCTAAATGTTTATCCTATGCCAGATCCTCATTTTCTTGATTACTGTAGACTTGTCTAAATTTTAAAAATGTGAATGCTCCAACTTTGTTCTTCCTTTTCAAGATCATTTTGGTATTCTGGGCCTCTTGAATACCCATATGAATCTAAGGGTCAACTTGTCAATTTCTGCAAAAAAAAAAGCCAGCTGGGGTTTTGTTAGGGATTGCATTGATTCTGAAGATCAATCTGTGGAGTATTGTCACCTTAACAATAGTGAGTATTTTAATCTATGGGTGTGAGAAGCCTTTCCTTTTATTTAGGTTGTCTTAAATTTTTTCAAAAGTGTTTTGTAGTTTATAGCATGTAAGTTTTGTACTTCTTTTGTTCATTTTATTACTGAATATTTTATTCCTTTGGCTGCTATTGTAAATGAAATTGTTCTCTTAATTTCATTTTTGGATAGTGCATTGCTAGTATATAGAAATATAATTGATTTTTACATTAATTTTATAATCTTGCTTAACTTCTTTATTAGTTCTAGTAATTTTTCAGTGTATTTCTTAGGCTTATATACACAAGATCATGTCATCTGCAGTTAGTTTTAGTTCCTTTTTCAAAAAAATCTGATGTCTTTCTTTTTTTGTTGCCTAATTGCCCTGGATAGGATGTAGAAGTGGCAAGAGCAGACATACATGTTTCATTCCTGATCTTAGAGGGGAAGCATTTATTCTTTAACTAATTAGTATGTTGTTAGCTGTAGGTTTTTGTACATGCCATTTATCAGATTGAGGAAGTTCTCTACAGTTCTATTTATTCAGTGCTTTTTAACATGAATGGGTGTTGGGTTTTCTGAAATAATTTTTCTGCGTCTCTTGAGGTGACCATGTGATTTTTGTCCTTTGTTCTATTGAGATAGGATATTACATTAATTTTTTGATGTTAAACCAACCTTGCATTCCTGGGATAAATTCTACCAAGTCATATTGTATTTCCTTTTTATATGTTGCTGGAATTGGTTTGCTAATATTTTATTGGGGATTTTTATACCTATATTAATTAAGAATTAATGGTATTTAGTTTTCTTGTGATGACTTTGTTTCTGGGATCAGGGTAATATTGGCCATAGAATGAGTTGGGAAGTGTTCCCACCTGTTCTATTTTTTTTGAGAGAAACTATATTCTGATTATTGTTATCCACATTGATCTGCATGAAGATTATGAATATCGTCCTGTTGACAATTCTGTTTATAAGTCAAAATAAGAAGGACAGTTCAGAATCAAAAGGGAAACACCTCAGTTAAGGATCATGAATAGAAAATGGGTTTTCTTAGTAATAATTTTTTAACCAACTTAGTTGAGAATTCTTTGGAGGTTATAGAACAGTAGTTGGTTGGTTAAAGACATTGTGATATATTCATACTATAATAAGCTCTTTAACCTTTAAATAGGTTGAAGCATTATACATCTAAACATTTTTTTGTGGAAATATTTCTATGATATACTGCTAAGTGAGAAAACCAGATTACAGATCTGGTTATATATTAGTTAATATGCATATGCGTTCGTATATGCTTTAAAAGAAAATGAGGAGTTTATGCAATGAACTCCTTACTGTGTTTTCTCTGGGGAATGAGTTTTAGATAAACTACTTGCTATAGTTAATCTTTTCATCTTCAAATATTTACAAAAGCCATATTTTATTATACAGATATTTCCATTAAAAATAGTTTTGGGGGCACTAAATATGTGGCTGAACGAGGTATAGAATCCCTTTTATCCTGACCTATGTGGGTCCTCTATTTTTTTTGAAAAGTTATAGCACATTTCATATTGAAATTAGTTCCTGTCTGGTATTTAATATTCCTTTTTTACATGTTAGTCTTATCTCTTTTGTGATATTATGAACTCTATATTTTTCTTTCCTTTCTTTCCTGCTGTGTTATTATGAAAGCTTTCAAACATACAGAGGAGTTGAAAGAATTATACTGGAACACTCATATATGTATTTATATGTTGTCACAAATTTTATTATACTGTTTGGTGAGTTTTGACTAAAGTATATACATGTGTAATTCAAACCTTGTCAAAATATAGAATATTACCTTCACTCAATAAAGTTCCTTCATACCCCTTCCAGTCAGTACTCAAGTCAACCACTGTTCTGATATTTTTCACCATAGGTTAGTTTTACTTGTTTAGAATTTAATATAAATGTAATCATACTGTATGTACTCTTTGTGTATTGCTTCTTTTACTTAGCATAATATATTTGAGAATCATCCATGTTTTGGCTTCTGTCATTAGTTTTTATCTTTTAATTGTTGAGTAGTATTCTATTGTATGCATATACCACAGTTTTGTTTTTGAATTTTCTTGTTGATTGTCACTTGGGCTGTTTCTAGGTTGTTATGTATAAAGCTGTTAGGGGCATACTTATACAAATTATTATGTGGGCATATGCTCTTCATTTCCTTGGGTACCTAGGAGTGGAATTTCTAGGTCATAGGACAGGTATATGTTTAGTTTTTAAAGAACTACAGCACATTTTTCTAAAGTGGTTGTGTCATTTTACACTCCCACCAACAATACTTGGTAGTAGTTTTAAAAAAGTTAAATAAATAATTATTTTAGTCATTCTGGTGGTTGGATAGTGGTATCTTGTTGTGATTTAAATTTTTATTTCCCTGATGACTATTTTCACTGTTTTCTCTCTTTCAGACAGTTCGGCATGGTTTTCCTTATCAGCCCACAGCATTAGCCTTTGATCCAGTTCAGAAAATCTTGGCTATTGGGACAAGAACAGGTGCTATACGAATGTATCCTTAATTTTTGGTTCATTATTTGCTATATTAATACCAATTACATTTCCTTAAATATTTAGGTAAGTGAAATATTTATGACCAAATAAAGTTTATTGTTTCTTTAGCAATGAGTAACCCACATCATCAAATTTATTGGCATATATTTAATATCTGTGAGATAAGTATTGATGCTCCTTTTAAAATCCCTGATATTGGTGATTTGTGTCTTCTACTTTTTCCTGATTAGTCTGGCTAGAAGCTTATCAGCTGCACTGATTTGCATAAGAACCAACTTTTGGTTTCATTGCTTTTCTGTATTGTTTTCCTATATTTTATTTCATTGATTCCTGGTTTGATTTTTTAAATTTTCCTTTGTTGATTAATCTTGGGTTTCATTTTATCTTTTTCTAGTGTTTCAAGGTGGAAACTGAAGTCACAGATTTGAGAACTTTCTTCTTTTCTAATATATGCCTGTAGGGCTGTGAATTTCCTCCCAAATTTTGTTTTAGTGTCATCCCGTTTCTGTAAATGTTTACCTCTAAGAGTTTTATAGTGTCTGGCCTTACAGCTAGGTCTTTAATCCATTTTGAGTTTATTTTTGTGTATGGTGTTAGGAAGTGTTCTAATTTCATACTTTTACATGTAGCTGTCCAGTTTTCTCAGCACCACTTATTGAAGAGGCTGTCTTTTCTACATTGTATATTCTTGCCTCCTTTATCAAAGATAAGATGACCCTATGTGCATGGGTTTATCTCTGGGCTTTCTATCCTGTTCCATTGCTCAGTATTTCTGTCTTTGTGCCAGTACCATACTGTCTTGATTACTGTAGCTTTGTAGTTTAGTCTGAAGTCAGGGAGCCTGATTCCTCCAGCTCCATTTTTCTTTCTCAAGATTGCTTTGGCTCTTCAGGGTCTTTTGTGTTTCTATACAAATTGTGAAATTTTTTGTTCTAGTTCTGTGAAAAATGCCAGTGGTAGTTTGATAGGGATTGCATTGAATCTGTAGATTGCTTTGGATGGTAGAGTCATTTTCACAATGTTGATTCTTCCAATTCAAGAACATGGTATATTTCTCCATCTGTTGGTATCATCTTTAATTTCTTTCATCAGTGTCATATAGTTTTCTGCATATAGGTCTTTTGTCTCCTTAGGTAGGTTTATTCCTAGGTATTTTATTCTTTTTGTTGCAGTGGTAAATGGGAGTGTTTCCTTAATTTCTCTTTCAGATTTTTCATCATTAGTGTATAGGAATGCAAGAGATTTCTGTGCAGTAATTTTGTATCCTGCTACTTTACTAAATTCATTGATTAGCTCTAGTAGTTTTCTGGTAGCATCTTTAGGATTCTCTATGTGTAGTATCATATCATCTGCAAACAGTGACAATTTTTCTTCTTTACCGATTTGTATTCCTTTTATTTCTTTTTCTTCTCTGATTGCTGTGGCTAAAACTTCCAAAACTATGTTGAATAATAGTGATGACAGTGGACATCCTTGTCTTGTTCCTGATTTTCGAGGAAATAGTTTCAGTTTTTCACCATTGAGAATGATGTTGGCTGTGGGTTTGTCATATATGGCCTTTAATATGTTGAGGTAAGTTCCCTCTGTGCCTACTTTCTGGAGAGTTTTTATCATAAATGGGTGTTGAATTTTGTCAAAAGCTTTTTCTTCACCTATTGAGATAATCATATGGCTTTTATCCTTCAGTTTGTTATTATGGTGTATCACATTGATTGAATTGCATATATTGAAGAATGCTTGCATTCCTGGGATAAACCCCACTTGATCATGGTGTATGATCCTTTTAATGTGCTATTGGATTCTGTTTGCTAGTATTTTGTTGAGGATTTTTGCATCTATGTTCATTAATGATATTGGTCTGTAGTTTTCTTTTTTTGTGACATCTTTGTCTGGTTTTGGTATCAGGGTGGTGGCCTCATAGAATGAGTTTGGGAGTGTTCATCTCTCCACTATTTTTTGGAAGAGTTTGAGAAGGATAGGTGTTAGCTGTTCTCTAAATGTTTGATAGAATTTGCCTGTGAAGCCATCTGGTCCTGGGCTTTTGTTTGTTTGAAAATTTTTTTTTTTTTCCAGTATGCGGGCCTCTCAGTGTTGTGGCCTCTCCTGTTGCGGAGCACAGGTTCTGGATGCACAGGCTCAGCAGCCATGGCTCACGGGCCTAACCGCTCCTCGGCACATGGGATCTTCCCGGACCCGGGCACAAACCCGTGTCCCCTGCATCAGCAGGCAGATTCTCAACCACTGCGCCACCAGTGAAGCCCTGTTTGAAGTTTTTTTTGTTTTGTTTTGTTTTTTTTCTTGTGGTACGCGGGCCTCTCACTGCTGTGGCCTCTACCATTGCGGAGCACAGGCTCCCCGGATGCACAGGCTCAGCGGCCACGGCCCACGGGCCCAGCTGCTCTGCGGCATGCAGGATCCTCCTGGACTGGGGCACGAACCCGCGTCCCTTTCATCGGCAGATGGACTCCCAACCACTGCGCCACCAGGGAAGCCCCCGTTTGAAGATTTTAATCACAGTTTCAATTGCAGTGCTTGTGATTGGTCTGTTTATATTTTCTGTTTCTTCCTGGTTCAGTTTCGGAAGGTTGTGCTTTTCTACGAAGTTGTCCATTTCTTCCAGGTTGTCCATTTTATTGTCATATTGTTGCTTGTAGTAATCTCTCATGATTCTATTATTTCTTTTTTTTAAAAACATCATTATTGGAGTATAATTGCTTTACAATGGTGTGTTAGTTTCTGCTTTATAACAAAGTGAATCGGCCATACATATACATATATCACCATATCCCCTCCCTCTTGCATCTCCCTCCCACCCTTCCTATCCCATCCCTCTAGGTGGTCACAAACCTTTATGTATTTCTGCAGTGTCTGTTTTTACTTCGTTTTCATTTCTAATTCTGTTGATTTGAGTCTTCTCCCTTTTTTCTTGATGAGTCTTGCTAATGTTTTATCAATTTTGTTTATCTTCTCAAAGAACCAGCTTTTTGTTTTCTTGATCTTTGCTATTGTTTCCTTCATTTATTTTTTATTTTTTTCTGTTCTCATCTTTATGATAACTTTCCTTCTGCCAACTTTGGTTTTTTTACGTTCTTCTCTAATTGTTTTAGGAATAAGGTTAGGTTGTTTATTTGAGATTGTTCTTGTTTCTTGAGGTAGGATTGTATTGCTATAAACTTCCCTCTTAGAATTGCTTTTGCTGCATCACATAGGTTTTGAGTCATCGTGTTTTCATTGTCATTTGTTTCTAGATAATTTTGATTTCCTCTTTGATTTCTTCAGTGATCTCTTGGTTATTTAGTAGCATATTGTTTAGCCTCCATGTGTTTGTATTTTTTACAGTTTTTTCCTTTAATTGATATCTAGTCTCATAACGTTGTGGTCAGGAAAGATACTTGATATGATATCAATTTTCTTAAATTTACAAAGGCTTAATTTGTGACCCAAGGTGTGGTCTCTCCTGGAGAATGTTCCATAAGCACTTGAGAAGAAAGTGTGTTCTGTTTTTGGATGGAATGTCCTAAAAATATCAATTAAGTCCATCTTGTTTAATGTGTCATTTAAAGCTTGTGTGTCCTTATTTTTATTTTGGATGATCTGTCCATTGGTGTGTTAAAGTCCCCTACTATGATTGTGTTACTGTCGATTTCCCCTTTTCTGGCTGTTAGCATTTGCCTTATATACTGAGGTGCTCCTGTGCTGGGTGCATAAATATTTGCAATTGTTATATCTTCTTCTTTGATTGATCCCTTGATCATTATGTAGTGTCCTTCTTTGTTTCTTGTATTAGTCTTTATTTTAAAGTTTATTTTGTTTGATATGAGAATTGCTACTCCAGCTTTCTTTTGTTTTCCATTTGCATGGAATATCTTTTTCCATCCCCTCACTATCAGTCTGTATGTGTTCCTAGGTCTGAAGTGGGTCTCTTGTAGACAACATGTATACAGGTCTTGTTTTTGTATGCATTCAGCCTGTCTTTGTCTTTTGGTTGGAGCATTTAATCCATTTACATTTTAGGTAATTATTGATAAGTATGTTCCTATTACCAGTTTCTTATTTGTTTTGGCTTTGTTTTTGTAGGTCTTTTCCTTCTCTTGTGTTTCCTGTGTAGAGAAGTTCCTTTAGCATTTGTTGTAAAGCTGGTTTGGTGGTGCTGAATTCCCTTAACTTTTGCTTATTTGTAAAGGTTTTAATTTCTCCATCAAATCTGAATGACATCCTTGCTGGGTAGAGTAATCTTTGTTGTAAGTTTTTCCCTTTCATCACTTTAAATATGTCCTGCCACTTCCTCTGGCTTGCAGAGTTTCTGCTGAAATATCAGCTGTTAATCTTATGGGGATTCCCTTGTATGTTATTTGTTGTTTTTCCTTGCCGCTTTTAATGTTCTTTCTTTGTATTTAATTTTGATAGTTTGATTAATTTGTGTCTTGGCATGTTTCTCCTTGGATTTATCCTGTATGAGACTCTCTGTGCTTTCTGGACTTTACTATTTCCTTTCCCATGTTAAGGAAATTTTCAACTATAATCTCTTCAAATATATTCTCAGTCCCTTTCTTTTTCTCTTCTTCTTCTGGGACCCCTATAATTCGAATGTTGGTGCATTTAATGTTGTCCCAGAGGTCTCTGAGACTGTCCTTAATTGTTTTCATTCTTTTTTCTTTATTCTGCTCTGTGGTAGTTATTTCCACTATTTTATATTCCAGGTTACTTATCCATTCTTCTGCCTCAGTTATTCTGCTATTGATTCCTTCTAGAGAATTTTAAATTTCATTTATTGTGGTGTTCATCGTTGTTTGTTTGCCCTTTAGTTCTCCTAGGTCCTTGTTAAACATTTCTTATATTTTCTCCATTCTATTTCCAAGATTTTTTATTATCTTTACTATCATTACTCTGAATTCTTTTTCAGGTAGACTGCCTATTTCCTCTTCATTTCTTTGGTCTGGTTGCTTTTACCTTGCTCCTTCATCTGTTGCATATTTCTCTGTTTTCTCATTTTGCCTAACATACTGTGTTTGGAGTCTCCTTTCACAGGCTGCAGATTTGTAGTTCCCATTGTTTTTAGTGTCTGCCCCCAGTGGGTAAGGTTGGTCAGTGGGTTGTGTAGGCTTCCTGGTGGAGGAGACTGGTGACGGTGTCCTGGTGGCTGGGGCTGGATATTGTCTTTCTGGTGGGCAGTGCTGCATCCAGCGGTGTGATTTGGTGTGTCTGTGAACTTAGTATTATTTTAGGCATCCCTCTGCTAATGGGTGGGGTTGTGTTCCTGTTTTGCTAGTTGTTTGCCTTGGGGTGTCCAGCACTGGAGCTTGCTCGCCATTGGGTGGAGCTGGGTCTTAGTGCTGAGATGGAGATCTCTGTGAGAGCTCTTGCTGATTGATATTACGTGGGGCTCGAGGTCTCTGGTGGTCCAATGTCCTGAATACGACTGTCCTACCTCAGAGGCTCAGGCCTGGCACCAGCCTGGAGTACCAAGATCCTGTCAGCCACATGGCTCAGAAGAAAAGGAAGAAAAAAAAAAAATTAATAATAAATAAAGAAATAAAATTAAATAATTAAAATTAAAAATTATTAAAATAAGAAAGTAATAAAAAAGAACAGAGCAACCAAACCAATAAAAAAAATCCACCAATGGTAAAAAGCACTTAAAACTATACTAAGATAAAGATAAAAATCAGAAACAAGTCAGTTGCAGACAGCAAACCCCAAGTCTACAGTTGCTCCCAAAGTCCACCGCCTCAAGTTTGGGTTGATTTGTTGTCTATTCAGGTATTCCACAGATGTAGTGTATCTCAGGTTGATTGTGGAGATATAATCCACTGCTCCTGAGGCTGCATGGAGAAATTTCCATTTCTCTTCTTTGTTCCCAGAGCTCCTGAGGTTCAGCTTTGGTTTTGGCCCCACCTCTGCGTATAAGTTGCCCTCAGGCTTATGTTCCCACCCAAACAAGATGGGGTTAGAGCACCAGCTGATTAGCGGGCTCTGACTCACTCATGCAGTTTGGAGGGAGGGGTACAGTCATAATTGGAATGCGGGGTGAGCCTGCAGCAGCAGAGGCCACTGTGACACTTCAACAGCCTGAGGCATGCTGTGTGTTCTCCTGGGAAAGTTGTCCCTGGATCATGGGACTGTGGCAGTGGCAGGCTGCACAGGCTCCTGGGGAGTGGGTTGGGGGGAGGGCGTGTGGATAGTGATCTGTGCTTGCACACAGGATTCTTTTTTTTTTTTTTTTTTTTTGCGGTATGCGACCCTCACTGTTGTGGTCTCTCCCATTGCGGAGCACAGGCTCTGGACGTGCAGGCTCAGCAGCCACGGCTCACGGGCCCAGCCGGTCCGCAGCATGTGGGATCTTCCCGGACCGGGGCACAAACCTGTGTCCCCTGCATAGGCAGGTGGACTCTCAACCACTGCGCCACCAGGGAAGCCTGCTCACAGGATTTTTGATGGCTGCAGCAGCAGCGTTAGCGTTTCATGCCAGTTTCTGGTGTCCGAGCTGATAGCTGCAGCTCATGCCCATCTCTCGATCTCGTTTAGGCAGTGCTCTGCCTTCTGTGGGCAGACAGGGAAGGAATCCCCTCTCCTCACGCACCCTGAAACAACGATCTCTTGCCTCTTCGGCCAGTCCAGAGTTTTTCCTGGACTCCCTCCCTGCTAGCTGTGGTGCACTAGCCCCCTTCAGGCTGTATTCATGCAGCCAACCCCAGTCCTCTTCCTGGGGTCTGACTTCCAAAGCCCGAGCCTCAGCTCCCAGCCCCCACCCACCCCAGCGGGTAAGCAGACAAGCCTCTCAGGGTGGTGAGTGCTGGCCGGCACTGATCCTCTGTGTTGGAATATCTCCATTTCACTCTCTTCACCCCTGTTGCTGCCCACTCCTCCGTGGCTCCGAAGTTTCCCCCGCCCACCCCCTGTCTCCACCAGTGAAGGGGTTTCCTATTGAGTGGAAACTTCCTCCTTCACAGCTCCCTCCCAGAGGTGCAGGTCCCATCCCTATTCTTTTGTCTCTGTTACTTTTTTTCTTTTGCCCTACCCTGGTACGTGGGGATTTTCTTGCCTTTTGGGAAGTCTGAGGTCTTTTGCCAGCATTCAGTAGGTGTTCTACAAGAGTTGTTCCACATGTAGATGTATTTCTGATATATTTGTGGGTAGGAAGGTGATCTTCGTGTCTTACTCCTCTGCCATCTTGAAGGTCCCTTGTTTATCTGTTTTATATATAGTAGTTTGTATCTGCTAATCCCAAACTCCTAATTTATCCCTCCCTCTCTTTTCCCCTTTGGTAACCATGTTTGTTTTCTATGTCTGTGAGTCTGTTTCTGTTTTGTAAATAAATTCATTTGTATCATATTTTAGATTCCACATATAAGTGATATAATATGATATTTGTCTTCTTCCAGTCTTTAACTTATTTTTTCACCCTCTTAACAGGGCCTTTCAGAGTTCAGTTTATCAGTTTTTACTTTATAGGTGCTGGGAGCTGAGGCTCGGGCTTCGGAGGTCAGACCCCAGGGATAGGACTGGGTTTGGCTGTGTGAACACAGCCTGAAGTGCACTACAGCTAGCCAGGAGGGAGTCCAGGAAAAACTCTGGACCTGCCTAAGAGGCAAGAGACCATTGTTTTGGGGTGCTTGAGGAGAGGGAATTCCTTCCCTGTCTGCCCACAGAAGGCAGAGCACTGCCTAAATGAGCTCCAGAGACAGGTGTGAGCCACGGCTGCCATCTCGGACACCAGAGACTGGCATGTGCTCTTTTGGTATCACCTTTTAGAATTCTTTGTCTAACCTTGGATCTTAATTATTTTCTTTCATTTTTTTCCAAAAATTTTATAGTTATACATTTTATATTTAAATACAGGTTCCATTTTGAGTTAACTTTTTATTTGTATTGTCTTTATCTGCTTTCGGTATTAGGGTAATACTGGGTTCATAAAATGAATTGAGAAGTGTTCCCTCTGCTTCTGTTTTCTGTAATAGCTTTTATAAAATTAGTGTTAATTCTTTAAGTGTTTGGAAGAGTTTTCTAATGAGAGTACCTGGGCCTAGAGATTATAAGATTTTTTTATTACAGTTTCACTTTTAAAAATTAGTTTTAGGACTATTTTAGCTTTCTATTTTATCTTGTTAATTTGCATAGTTTGTAGTCTTACTAGTGGTTTTTCAATTTTACTGATTTTTTGTTTTTGAGGAGCTAGCTTTTTGTTTAATTGATTTTCTCTGTTTTATTCTTTTCAATTTTTTTTCTGAATCATCTTTATTATTTTCTTTCTTTTGTTTGAGATTATTTTGCTCTTTTTTCCAAGTTTTTTGAAATAGGAACCTACGTTATTGATTTGATTCCCTTTCTCTTTCCTAAGGTATACATTTAGTGTTATTAATTCTCCTCTCAGCATGGCTTTAACTGGTTTCCACAAATTTTGATATGTGCATTTGAATTTTCATTCAATCATATGTAGTTTTAAAAATCACCTTTGAGACTTCTTTGAACCATCAGTTACTTAGAAGTATTTTAACTAATTGGCAACTGTTTGGAAGTTTTCTTGTTATTGATTTCTAGTTTTGATACCATTATGGTCAGAAAACACACTCTTTATGATTTCAGTTCTTTTAAATTTGTTAAGATTTGTTTTTTGGCCTAGGATATGATATGTCTTGGTGGATACTCTATGGACTATGGAAAAACATGTGCATTCTTTTCTTGTTGAGTGGAATGTTTTCTATTTGTCAACTAGATATTGTTGGTTGATTGTGTTGTTGAGTTCCGTATTCTTGATAATTTTTTGTCTGAGAATTCTTGTCAAATCCTGAAAGTAGAGTGAATTAGGTTCTCCAAACTCTAATTTTGGATATATTTATTACTTTCTAACATCATTAGTTTTTGCTTTCTGTATTTTGAGAGTCTGTGGTTTGGTGTGCACACATTTAGGATTGTTATATCCTCCATGGATTGATCCCTTTACCATTATGTAATGTCTTTACTTACCTCCAGTAATTTTCTTTGCTGTATAATTGACTTTATGTGATCTTAGTATAACCACTCCTACTTTTTTAAAACAAATTAATGTTTACATGTTATCTCTATTTCCATTCTTTTACTGTAAACTTACTTATGTCATTGTATTTGAAGTGAGTTTATTGTATACAGCATATTGTTGGATCATTTTCTTTTTTTATTGAGGTGTAATTGACATAACATTATCTTAAGTTCAGGTGTACAGCATAATGATTCAGTATCTGTATATATTGTGACATAATCACCACAATAAGTCTAGTTAATGTGTGTCACCACACATAGTTACAAACTTTTTTTTTCTTCTGATGAGAACTTTAAAGATCTACTCTCTTAGTAACTTTCAAATATACAGTAGAGTATTATTAACTATAATCACCAGGCTATGCATTACCTTCTCAGATCTTATTTGTTTTATAAAGGAAGTTTGACCTTTTGACCACCTTCATTGATTCTTCCCACCCCACACCTCCACCTTTGGCAACCACCAATCTGTTCTCTATATCTATGTGTTCAGTATTTCTGTTTGTTTGGTTTTTAGATTCCACTACAAATGAGATTGTACAGTGTTTGTCTTTCTCTGTCTGACTTACTTCAGTCAGCGTATGCCTTTAGTGTCCATCCATGTTGTCACAAATGGCTAGATTTCATTCTTTTAATATGGCTGAATAACATTCTGGTCTCTCTCTATGTATACCACATTTCTTTGTCTATTCATCCGTCATTGGACACTTAGGCTGTTTCCATATCTTGGCTATTGTAAATAATGCTGCAATGAATATGGGAGTATAGATATCTTTTTAAGTTAGGTTTTCATTTCCTTCTGATAAATACCCAAAAGTGGAATTGCTGGATTGTATGGTAGTTCTATTTTATTTTATTCTTAAAAAATTATTTTATTTTATATTGGAGTATAGTTGATTAACAATGATGTGTTAGTTTCAGGTGTACAGCACAGTGCTTCAACTATACACATACAAGTATCCATTCTTTTTCAAATTCTTTTCCCATTTTGATTATTAAAGAATACTGAGGTGAGTTCGCTGTGATATACAGTAGGTCCTTGTTGGTTAACTATTTGAAATATAGTAGTGTTTACATGTCAATCGCAAACTTCCATACTGTTTTTTGTAGTGCCTGCACCAATTTACAATCTCCCTAACAGTGCACAAGGGTTCCCTTTTCTCTACATCCGTGCTAACACTTGTTATTCCTTGCCTTTCTGGTAATAGCCATTTTAACAGGTGTGAGCTGTTTTCCCATTGTGTTTTTAAGTTGTGTTTCCCTGGTGATTAGTGATGTTGAATACCTTTTCATATACCTCTTGGCCATCTGTATATCTTATTTGGAAAAATGTCCATTCAGCTCCTCTGCCAATTTTTAAATTGAATTGTTTGGGTTTTTTTTGCTATTGAGTCATATGAGTTCTTTTTATATTTTGGATATTAATTCCTTATCAGACATGATTTGCAAATATTTTCTCCCATATGATAGGTTGCTTCTTCATTTTGTTGACAGTTTGCTTTGCTGTACAGGAGCTTTTTAGTTTGATGTAGTCCCACTTAGTTTTGTATTTTGTTGTTGTTTTTTTGCTTTTGGTGTCAACTCTAAAAAATCATTGCCAAGAATGATTTACAGGAGCTTACTGCTTATATTTTCTTCTAGGAGTTTTATGGTTTCAAGTCTTTTGTTCAAGTTCTTAATCCATTTTGAGTTAGTTTTTGTGTATAGTGTAAGATAATGGTCCAGCTTCATTCTTTTGCATATGGCTGTCCAGTTTTCCCAGCATCATTTATTGAAGAGACTGTCTTTTCCCCATTAAGTATTCTTGGCTTCCTTGTCAAATATTAGTTGACCATATATGCATGGGTGTATTTCTGGGATCTTGATTCTGTTCCATTGGTTTATGTGTCTGCTTTTATGCCAGTGTCATATTGTTTTGATTACTTATAGCTTTGTAATATAGTCTAAAACCAGGGGGCATGACACCTCCAGCTTTGCTCTTCTTTCTCAAGATTGCTTTTGCTATTTGAGGTCTTTTGTGGTTCCGTACAAATTTTAGGATTATTTGTTCTAGTTCTGTGAAAAATGCCACGGGTATTTTGATAGGGATTGCATTGAATCTTTAGATTGCTTTGGATAGTATGGACATTTTAGCAGTATTAATTCTTCCACCCATGAGTACAGTATATCTATCCATTTATTTGTGTTTTCAGTTTCTTCCATCAATGTCTTATAGTTTCTAGTATATAAGTGTTTTACCTCCTTGGGTAAATTTATTCCTAGGTCTTTTATTCTTTTTGATGCAATTGCAAATGGGATGTCTTCTTAATTTCTATTTCTTGTAGTGTATAGAGATGTAACAGATTTCTGTATATTAATTTTGTATCCTGCAATTTACTGAATTTATTTATTAGTTGTAGTAGTTTTTTGATAGAGACTTCAGGATTTTCTATATATAGTATCATGTCATCTGCAAATAGTGACAGTTTTACTTCTGCATTTGCAGTTTGAATGCCAAGTGGGTGTGCATGTTCAGTTTTTTGGTGAGCCCTGTCAACATACCCCAGAAAAAGAGGATAGTGACTGACACTGCCTCACTTCAAATGGCTGGGGTGGAAGTTCATCTTCCCACTGTGCTCCAGTGACATCAGGAGATATAGGAAGCATAGTATCAATCACTTCTCCCTGCACCACCTTGTTTTGCCTCATCAATGTGAATAGAGGTTCAGCTCCTACTAGGATTCTCTGATACAGTGTGGTTGCTGACTAGCCTTGGTTTACCTACCTTGTTCAGTCTTGTTGATGTCAGGTGGAAGTGAGGATTCTGGTTCCGAATGACCACCTTGCTGACTTGGGAGTGCTAGGAGGGTGTGAGTGAAGGCTAATGATGACTAGCCCCACCTTATACTACCTTATTCAATCTTGTTGCCCCTGGACACCACTGATGCTACCTTGGTGGGGGAATTAGAACAACTCTTCCTTATGCTTGTAAGGGGATGGAAGATCAACTGCGAATTTAGACTCACTAATACTACTGTGTCAGGATTGGATTGCTGCCACCTGCCTCCGTTTGTATGGAGATGGGTGATCAGCATCCTGCTGAGTGCACTGATACAACCTGGCAGTGGAACAAAGTGCTACTTGCTGGGGGAGTTGAAGTGTGCTCTCTGCAGGGTGGGAGTGAGATGAGATAGAAGATCAGCTCTGCAGTCAGCTCTGTTGAACTCCCATAGAGTGGGAAAGAGGAGAGTATGGTTTTCATTGTTGTTTGGCTAGAATTGTGGGTAATGCCACAATTTGCTTTTAGCCTACCCTCTTCTCTGTCCTTTGACTGGGAGAACAGCCTTTACTTGGATTGTTTTTTGTCTTTGTCTTTATTTTTTGCTTTTGCTAGTTGGTGGTCCTGGGTTGGAAACTTCTGCAGTGTCCTGTCCAGGATGTATGAGACACAATAAGGAAACTCAAGGAACTCACTGCTGTGTCACTCCCCATTTCCTGAGATGCCTAGGCATTTCTCCTTTCTCCCTCAGAGTTTCCTTTCGCTTGTTTATAATGTTATCTCCAGGGCAGGGTTTTTGGTTTTGGTTTTGGTTTTGTTTTCAGTTGTGAAAGACAGAAACTGGGAGGAATAGGGCTCTTTCATCTTGGCAGAATTGTAATTCTCCATCCCCATATTTTAACATGTTGTTTTTTCCTTCCATTTAGCTTAAAATATTTTCTAATTTCTGCTTGATTTCTTTTCTTTACGTGTTGGTTATTTATAAGTGTTTTATTTAGTTTCTAAACATTAGAGATTTTCCCAGAGATCTTTCTGTTATTGATTTCTAATTTAATTCAATTGTGGTCAGACAATATACTTTATATGACCTGAATACTTTTAAATTAATTGAAGCTTGTTTTATGGGCCTGTCTGTGGTCTATCATGATAAATGTTAAATATGCATTTGAAATGAATGTGTATTCTGCTATTGTTGGGTGGATATCTGTAAGTATTAATCAGGTAAAATTGATAGTGTTATTCAAATCTATATTTGTGCTGAGTTTTTATCCACTTCTGTTTATTACTGAGACAGAGGTATTGAAATCTCCCACTATCATTTTAGAATGATCTATTTATCATTGAATTTCTATCAGTTTTGTTTTGTTTTATTTCATGTATTTTGAAGCTCTGTTTTTAGCTGTATGAACAGTTAGGAGTATTAAGTTATTTTGTTGAGTTAACTCTTTTAACATTATGAAATGACCTTCTTTGTCTCTGGTAATATTCTTTGATCTGAAATTTACTTTGTCTGATATGGATATAGCCACTAAAGCTTTCTTTTGATTATTCTTAGCATGGCATCTTTTTCCATCTCTTTTACTTTAACCTATTTGTGTCTTCATATTTAATGTGTTCTTGTAGGCAGCATATAGTTGGGTATTGCTTTTTTGCCTAATTTGACAATTTCTGTCCTTTGTAATTTTTTGATTCATTTTTATATTAAAGATAGATTTACGTTTTAACATAATAGTTATTTTTAAGAGATGTTACTTTTCTTGTTAGAGAATACATTAATCAATTTAAATTTCATCTTTCAATATTATATAGTAAATTTGACTTTTTATTTTAATAATATACAGTTCAGTGAGTTAAGTACAGGTGTACCTCATTTTATTTTGCTTTGCAGATATTCATTTTTTATAAATTGAAGGTTTGTGGCAACCCTGTGTCTTCAGGTCTATCAGCACCATTTTTCCAACAGCATTTGTTCACTTAGTGTCTCTGTGTCATTTTTTGGTAATTTTCACAATATTTCAAGTCCTCCACCAGCAAAAAGAGTGCAACTCACTGAAGGCTCAGATGATGGTTAGCACTTCTTAGCAATAAAGTATTTTTAATTAAGGTATGTACATTTTTTTAGACATAATGTTATTGCACACTTAATAGACTACAGTATAGTGTAAACAACATTTATACACACTGGGAAGTCAGAAAATTCGTGTGACTCCCTTTACTGTGACTGTTTTCCTCTATTAGTTTTATAGTTTTAGCTTTTTAATTTAAGCTGTGAGTCATTTTGAGTTAATTTTTGTATATGGTATTAGGAGGGATCTACATCTTTTTGCATGTGGATATTCAGTTGTTGTAGCACTATTTCCTAAAAAAAAAACTATCTCCATTAAATTGTCTTGATATCCTTGTTGAGAATCAGTTGACTAAGTATGTGAGGGTTTATTTCTAGAATCTCAATTCTGTTCCAATTAGCTATATGTCTACCCTATTCCAGTACCTCATTGTTTTGATTACTGTAGCTTTCTATACAATTTGAAGTTAGAATCTTCCAACTTTATTCTTTTTTTTTTAAGATTATTTTTATATTCTGTGTCTCTTAAATATCCTTATGAATCTTTGGATCATCTTGTCTATTGCTACAAAAAGGCAGCAGGAATTTTGATAGAGATTTTGATAGGGATTGAATTGATTCTGAATTTGGGGAGTATTACCACCTTAACAATATTGTTTTTTGATCTATGGGTATGAGATGTCTTTCCATTTATTAGGTCTTTAATTTTTTTCATCAATGTTTATTGTTTTTAGAATACAAGTCTTATACTTCTTTTGTTCAATTTATTCCTATTTTATTACTTTGGATGCTACTATAAATGGTATTATTTTCTTAATTTAATTTTTGGATTGTGTTTTGCTAGTATATAGACAAACATAATTTATTTTTGTACATTGATTTTGTTACCTGCAGCCTTAATGAACTCCTTTATTAGTTGTAATAATTTTTCAGTATATTTCTTAGGATTGTGTACAGACATACCTTAGATATATTGTGGGTTCAGTTCCAGACCATTGCAATAAAGCAAATATTGAAATAAAGTGTCACGTGAATTTCCCAATGGATGTAAAAGTTATGTTTACACTCTACTATTGCCTGTGAAGTATGCAATAGCATTATGTCTAAAAAAATAATGTATATGCCTTAATTGAAAAACGTGTACATGCCTTTATTGCTAAAAAGGCTAATCATCATCTGACAATGCAGGGTTGCCATAAACCTTACATTTGTAAAAAAACTCAGTATCTGAGAAGTGCAATAAAGCAAAGCACAATAAAAGAAGGTATTCCTGTGTGTATAAGATCATGTTACCTACAAGTAATTTTAGTTCTTCCTTTCTAATCTGGGTGTCCTTTATTTCTCTTATTTAATTGCCCTTGATAAAACCTTTAGTACATATTTGTCTCATTTCTGATCTTAGAAGGAAGGCATTCATTGTTTCACTAGTATGACTAGCTAGCAGTGGGTTTTTTGTACATGCCCTTTATCAGATTGAAAAAATTTCTTTCTATTGTTAATTCACTGAGAGCTTTTTATCGTGAAGGTGTACAAAATTTTCTCAAATACTTTTTCTGCACCTACTGAGATGACCAAGTGACTTTTGTTCTTTATTCTGTTTATATGGTATATTACATTAATTGATTTTTTAATGTTAAACCAGTGTTGCAATCCTGGAATAAATCTCACTGGGTCATGATAAATGACCCTTTTTAGATGTTGCTGTATTCAGTTTGCTTACATTTTGCTGAGAATTTTTGGGTCTATATTAATAAATTATTGGTCTTTAGTTTTCTTTCTTCATAATATCTTTGTCTGTTTCTGATATCAGGGTAGTCTGGCCTAATAGAATAAGTTGGAAAGTGTTTTCTCTTCTGATTTTTAAGAGAGTTAATGAAGAACGGGTATTAATCTTAACTTTTTGGTAGAATTCACCAATGTAGCCATCTGGGCTTTTCATCCTGAGAAGTTATTTGATTACTAAATCAATCGCTTTAAAGGTCTATTCAGATTTTTAAACTTCTTTTTAAATAAATTTCAGTAGCTTATGTCTTTCTAGGAATTTTTTCATTTTATCTATATTATCTAATTTGTTGGCATATAAGTTTTTGAAGTATCCCCTTATAATCTTTACTTTTGTCAGATTTGTAGTCTGTCTCATTTTTTACTTCCTGATTTTAATTATTTGTGTGTTCTCTTTATGGTTGATCTGGCTAAATGTTTGTAAATTTTGAATTTTTTTTTTTTTAAAGAATCAACTTTTGGTTTCCTTGATTTTCTTTATTTTTGTTTTATACTCCATTTTAGTAATATCAACTCATCTTTTTCATTTCCTTTCTTCTGATTGCTTGGGTTTAGTTTACTCTGCTTTTGTTGTTTCTTATGGTGCAATTTTAGGTTATTAAATTGAGATCTTTTTTTTGTATAGATGCTAACAGCTCTTAATTTACATCTAATAACTTCTTTAGCTGTATCCCCTAAGTTTTATTATGTTGTGTTTTCATTTTTATTCATCTAAAATTATTTTAAAGTTTCCCTTGTGACTCCTTTGACCTCTTGGTTATTTAGGGATATGCTCTTTAATTTCCACATATTTGTGAATTTCCCAAATTTCTTTCTGTTACTGATTTCTAACTTCACTCCATTGTGGCCTGAGAACATAATTTATATGATTTCAATCCTTTTAAATGTATTAAGGCTTGTTTTTTGGCCTATCTGGTTTCAGCTTCTACATGTGAAGAACTTGGAAGTTGTCAAATGAAATAAAATGAGATAAAAATGTTGGTCAACCTAAAATCAACAACTTTTCCTAAACCTATTAGAGAAATAAGGTTGCAGGGTATACTTGCACCCCAAAATCTGAAGAGAACAGCAAATCTAGAGAGTCACAGATATTTCAGAAGCCGCTGGAATCATAAGCTGGTAGGAACACTCAAATAGTAATTTTTTTTTCAAATTGTTAGATGCTGAATGTGCGATTAGCTTGAAAACATGAAACTCCTGAGGGCCAAAGTGTTAGGGGAGCCCCCATACTTTCGTGTCTGACTTTCAACAAAAACTTGTAAGCCATTCCAAAAACAATAAGACATGCTGTCTAAACAGCAATAAGAAATACAATCTAAATAGATAAAGCAAACATCATAACCAGACTCAGCTATGACACAGATTATGGAATTATTAGATAAGAAATTAAAAATAACTATGATTAAAATGCTAAGAGCTCTAATGTAAACATTAGACAATATGTCTAAAAGTTAACCACTGTAAGATGAGTAATCTAAGCAGAGAGATGGAAACTTTAAGAAATAGTCCAAAGGAAATGCCAGAAATCAAAAACACTGTACAGAAATGAAGAATATCTTTGATGAACTTATCAATAGACAAGACTCAGGCAAGGAAAGAATCATTGAGTTTGAAGGTGGGTCAATAGAAATTAAAGAGTAAAGAGAGAAAATAATTGAAGAAAAAGCACAGTAGAATATCCAAGAGCTGTGTGAAAATTTCGAAAGGTGTAAAGTAAATGTTCTTGGACTACCAGAAAGAGAAGAAAGTGAGAAGAACAGAAGAACTATATTTGAAGTAAACTATGGCCTAGAACTTTTCAGAATTAATAACATACACCAAATCACAGATCAAGGAATCTCAGGGAACAACAAACAGGATAAATACAAAAAAGAAAACTGCATGAGGCATGTAATATTCACTGTAGATAAGCAAATACAGAAAATCTTGAAGGAAGCCAGAGGAAGGAAACTGCCTTACTAGTAGAGGAACAAGGATAAGAGTGAAATATATAAAGTGTTGAAAGGAAAAGCCAGCAACATATAATTCTGTATCTAGGAAATTATATTTCACAAGTAAAGTGGAAACCCTGAAAATTAAAAAGAAATGTTAGAACTAATAAATAAATTCAGCAGAGCTTCAAGATACAAAATCAACACCAAAAAATCAGTTGTTTCTATATACTAACAATGAATAATCTGAAAAGGAAATTAAGAAATCAATTCCAATTAAAGTAGCATCAAAGAGTAAAATATTTGGGAATAAATTTAACCAAGGAACAAAAGACTTGTACAATGAAAACTACAAAACGTTTCTGAAATAAGTTTAAGAAGATCTAAATAAATGGAAAGAAATCCTGTGTTCTTGGGTTAGAAGGCTTAATATTGTTAAGATGTCAGTACTACCCAAAGTGAAGTACAGATTCAGTGTAGTCCCTATCAACTCAATAAGTTTTTCAGAAAGAGAAAAATTCATCCTAAATTTCATATGGAATTTCCAGGGACTCCAAATAGCTTAAAACAATCTTGAAAGAGGACAAAGTTGGAGGTCTCAAACTTCCTGATTTTGAAACTTATTACAAAGCAATGGTCATCAAAGCAGTGTGGTAATAGTGCAAAAAGAGACTTATAGACCAATGGAATAGAATAGAGAGCCCACAAAGAAACCCTTGAATACATGGTCAAATGATTTTTGATAAGAGTGCCAATACCATTCAGTTGGAAAAGGACAGTCCTCTCAACAAGTGGTTCTGGGAAAACTGGATATCCACATGCAAATAATAGAGTTGGAATCTTACCTTAAACCATATACAAAAATTAAGTCAATATGGATCAAAGACCTAAAAGCTAAACCTATAAAATTCTTAGAAAAAAATAAAGGGAAAAGTTCATGAGATTGGATTTAGCAATGATTTTTGCGTATGGTGTCCAAAGTATAGGCAACCAAAGAAAAAAATAGATGTATTAGACTTCTTCAATATTAAAAACTTTTGTGCATCAAAGGATACTATTAAGAGAGTGAAAAGGCACCCCATGGAATGGGAGAAAATATTGGCAAATCATATATTTGATAAGGGATTGATATCAGAATATGTAAAGAACTCTTACAACTTAAGAGCAAGAAACCAAACCCAGCTAAAAATGGGCAAAAGACTGGAATAGCCATTTCTCCAAAGAAGATATACAGATGGCCATTAAACATATGAAAACATGCTCAATATTAGGGAAATGCAAATCAAAACCACAATGAAATACCACTTCACACTCACTAGGAAAGATATTATTTAAAAATATTTAAAACGTGGATAGATGAACAGAAAGTAGTACATATACATGGTGGAATATTATTCAGCCTTGAAAAGAAAGGAAATTTTGATACATGCTACAACATGAATGGACCTTAAAGACATTATGTTAAGAGAAAGAAGCCAGTCACAAAAGGACATGTATTGTCATTATATGAAGTTCTTTGAGTAACGAAATTCATAAAGACAGAAACTAGAGTGGTAACTTCCAAGGCTGGGAATGGAGAGCTTAATGGGGAGTTATTGTTTAATAGGTACAGAGTTTTGGTTGGGGAAGAACAAAAAAGTTCTGGAGATGGATGGTGGTAATGGTTCCCAACCATGTGATTTTACTTAATGCCACACAGCTATGTACTTGATAATGGTTAAAATGGTAAATTTTATGTTATATCTATTTTATCACAATGAAAAAATAAAATAAAAATTTTCAAAAAGAAATAAAATTTTGGGAAAAAAGTAAGTAGAAATAAAGAGTTCCTCAGACAAACAAAAAATTAGAGAATTCACTGCCATCAGAGCTGCATCTAAAAATGTTAAAAAGAAGTGTTTTAGGGAGAAAGAAAATGATATGTCAGAAATGTAAATCTATGTAAAGAAAGAGTGTTGGAGAAGGAATAATTGAAGGTAAAGCAGAATCTCTTATTTTTTCCTCTTCTTTTTTTATTGAGATATAATCACCATATAACATTGTATAAATTTAAGGTATAGAGTATGTTTGATACATTTACATATTGCAATATGATTACAATGTAGTATTAGGTATTGTTCCCAACCTCAGGAGCGCCCCAGGTGAAATTCAAAACTGGGCTCCATACACGGATGGCAAGGAGAGGCCAAAGAAAGAGGCAGACCAGTCCAGATTGGTAGGTGGCAATTTTAATCAGCAAGGCAGTTTGCATACATGGCTTGTCTTGGAAGACTACAAGATGAATAGATGATCACTCTGGCCCAACAGCATCCCGAAAGTTTATATAGAGGCCTTAACTGGGTTCAGCCATGTATTCAGTCTGGATGGTCTCAATAATACATTACTCTCTCAAAGCTGCATCTTTGAAATGGCTACTAGTATGAGAATAGTAGGTGGATGGACCTTACATTCCAAGGACAAGGGAGGTTGTATGGAGCCTCTAATTGCCTGGATAGACTGTTGGTTTTATCTTCTTGATGACCTCCTCCAACATACCTTCATCATATACCATAATTATCTTCTTATTTTTGTGATCTAGTTTCTTTATAACTTTGTAAAGAGTTTCTTTACAATTTTGAAGTATATAATACAGTAATTTTAACTATAATGACATTGTTATACATTAGATCTTCAGAACTTATTCATCTTCTAACTGCAAGTTTGTACCTCTTGATCAACATCTCGACAATTCCTCCACCTCCCCAAGACCCTGGTAACAACCATTCTAGTTTCTACAAGTTCAAGTTTATTAGAGTCTACATATAAGTGATAATATACAGTATTTTTCTTTCTCTGTCTGACTTATTTCACTTAGCATAATACCAACAAAGTCCACTCATGTTGTTGCAAATGGCAGGATTTCCTTCTTTCTCATGACTGAATGATATTCTATTGTAGTGTGTGTGTATACATGCATTACATATATATACATGTATATGTTTATATGTACATATATTTATACACACACACATATATAAAAAGTGTTTTCTTTATCCATTCACCTGTTGATGGACACATAGTTTGTTTCCATGTCTTGGCTGTTGTGAATAATGCTGCAGAGCATGGGGATACAGATATCATTTTGAGAGAGTGATTTCATTTCCTTAGTATATATACACCCAGAAGTGGAATTGCTGGATCATATGGTATCTTTATTTTTATCTTTTGAGTAGCCTCCATACTGTTTTCCATAATAGCTGTATCAATTTACATTTCCAGCAACAGTGCACAAGGGTTCCCTTTTCTCCACATCCTCGCCAATGCTTTTTTATCTCTTGTCTTTTTGACAGATGTGAGATGATAGCTCACTGTGGTTTAGATTTGCATTTCCTTGATGATTAGTGTTGTTGAGCATGTTTTCATGTACCTATTGGCCGTTTGTATGTCCTTTTTGGAAAAATGTCTATTCAGGTCCTTTTCCCCTCCCCTATTTTTGTGGCTATTGATTTCTATGAATATTTTGGTACATCTTGGATATTAACCTCTTACCTGATATATGGTTTGCAAGTATGTTCTGTAGTTCTGTAGGTTGCTTCTTCATTCTGTTGATTATATCTTTGCTGTACAGAAGCTTTTTAGTTTGCTGTAGTGCCACTTGTTTATTTTTACTTTTGTTGCTTGTGCTTTTGATGGCATATCCCCAAAATCATTGCCAAAACCAATGTCAAGGAGATTTTGGTGTATATTTTCTTCCAGGAGTTTTATAGTTCCAGGTCTTATGTTGAAATCATTAATTCATTTCAAGTTACTTTCTGTGAGTGATATAAGATAGGGATCCATTCCATTCTTTTGCATCAGAATATTTATTTCTATGTATAGAAAACACCCAATGTCATTTTTTGAAAATACTATCCTTTCTTCATGGTGTATTCTAGGCTCCCTTGTCAAATATTAGTTGACTGTATGTGTGTGGGCTTATTTCTAGGCTTTTGATTCTGTTTCATTGGTCTCTGTGTCTGTTTCTGCACCAGTATCATACTGTTTTGGTTACTGTAGCTTTGTTATATAGTTTGAAATCAAGACGTGTGGTGGCTCCAGCTTTGTTCTTTTTTGTAGGGTGTTTGAAAAATGTAATAGTTGAAATAAAAATCTTTTAAAATACATCTTTATTGGAGTATAATTGCTTCACAATGCTGTGCTTGTTTCTGTTGTACAACGAAGTGAATCAGCCATATGCATACATATATCCCCATATCCCCTCCCTCTTGAGCCTCCCTCCCACCCTCCCTATCCCACCTCTATAGGTTGTCACAAAGCACTGAGCTGATCTCCCTGTACTCTGCTGCTTTCCACTAGCTATCTATTTTACATTTGGTAGTGTATATATGTTGATGCGTCTCTCACTTTGCCCCAGCTTCCCCCTCCTCCACCACGTCCTCAAGTCCATTCTCTATATCTGCGTCTTTATTCCTGCTCTGCCACTAGGTTCACCGGTACCATTTTTTTAAGATTCCATTTATATGCATTAGCATATGATATTTGTTCTCTCTTTCTGACTTACTTCACTCTATGACAGACTCTAGGTCCATCCGCCTCATTACAAATTACTCAATTTCGTTTCTTTTTATGGCTGAGTAATATTCCATTGTATATATGTACCACATCTTCTTTCTCCATTCATCTGTCGATAGACATTTAGATTGCTTCCATGTCCTGGCTATTGTAAATAGTGCAACGGTGAACATTGTGGTACATGTCCCTTTTTGAATTATGGTTTTCTCAGGGTATGTGCCAAGTAGTGGGATTGCTGGGTCATATGGTAGTTCTGTTTTGAGTTTTTTAAGGAACCTCCATACTTTTTTCCATAGTGGTTGTATCACTTTACATTCCCACCAACAGTGCAGGAGAGTTCCCTTTTCACACACGCTCTTCAGCATTTATTGTTTCTAGATTTTTTGGTAATGGCCTTTTTGACCAGTGTGAGGTGATACCTCATTCTAGTTTTGATATGCATTGCTCTAATAATTAGTGATGTTGAGCATCTTTTCATGTGCCTCTTAGCCATCTGTATGTCTTCTTTGGTGAAATGTCTATTTAGGTCTTCCACCCATTTTTTAATTGGATTGTTTGTTTTTTTGAGGTTGAGCTCCATGAGCTGTTTGTATATTTTGGAGGTTAATCCTTTGTCTTGGAGATTAATCTTTTGTCCGTTGTTTCATTTGCAAATATTTTCTCCCATTCTGAGGGTTGTCTTTTCGTCTTGTTTATGGTTTCCTTTGCTGTGCAAAAGCCTTTAAGTTTAATTAGGTCCCATTTGTTTATTTTTGTTTTTATTTTCATTACTCTAGGAGGTGGGTCAAAAAAATATCTTGCTGTGGTTTTATGTCAAAGAGTGTTTTTCCTATGTTTTCCTCTACGAGTTTTATAGTGTCCAGTCTTACATTTAGGTCCTTAATCCATTTTGAGTTTTTTTTTGTATATGGTTTTAGGTAGTGTTCTCATTTCATTCTTGTACATGCAGCTGTCCAATTTTCCCAGCACCACTATTGAAGAGGATTTCTTTTCTCCATTGTATGTTCTTGCTTCCTTTGTTGTAAATTAGCTGACCATATGTGCGTGTGTTTATCTCTCGGGTTTTCTATCCTATACCATTGATCTATATTCCTGTTTTGTGCCAGTACCATACTGTCTTGATTACTGTAGCTTTGTAGTATAGTTTGAAGTCGGGGAGCCTGATTCCTCTGGCTCCATTTTTCTTTCACAAGATTGCTTTGCCTATTCAGGGTCTTTTGTGTTACCATACAAATTGTAAACTTTTTTGTACTAATTCTGTGAAGAATGCCATTTTCTTCACATGCTTGCCAACATATTATTTGTGGTCTTTTTGAAGATAGCTATTCTGACAGGTGTGAGGTGATATCTCATTATGGTTTTAATTTGCATTTCCCTGATGATTAGCAATGTTGAGCATCTTTTTATGTGCCTGTTGGCCATCTGTGTGTCTTCTTTGGAAAAATGTCTATTCAGGTCTTCTGCCATTTTTAATTGGGTTGTTTGTTTTTTTGTTATTGAATTGTGTGAGCTTTTTATATATTTTGGATATTAACCCTTATTGGTCATATTTTCAGTTTTTTTCTCCCATTAAGTAGGTTGTCATTTCCTTTTGCCAATGGTTTCCTTTGCTATGCAAAAGCTTTTACGTTTAATTAGGTCCCATTTGTTATTTTTCCTTTGTTTCCTTTGCCTGAGGAGATTGATCCAAAAAAATATTTCTATGACTTATGTCAAAGAATGTCCTGCCTTTTATACTAGGAATTTTATGGTTTCTGGTCTTATATTTATATATTTAATCCATTTTAAGTTTATTTTTGTCTAAGATGTGAGAAAATGTTCTGATTTATTTCTTTTACATGTAGCTATCCAGTTTTCCCAGCAACACTTTTTGAAGGGACTTTTTTCCCATTGCATATTTTTGCCATATTTGTCATAGATTAATTGATCATATGTGCATGGGTTTATTTCTGGGCTCTCTCTTCTGTTCCATTGATCTGTGTGCCTGTTTTTGTGCCAATGCCATATTGTTTTGATGACTGTAGTTTTGTAGTGAGTCTAAAGTTAGGGGGTCTAATACCTCTAGCTTTGTTTTCTTTTTTTTCCCCTCAAGATTGCTTTAGCTATTTGGGGTCTTTAGTGGTTCCATATAAATTTTAGGATGATTTATTCTAGATCTGTGAAAAAGTTCATGGGTATTTTGATAGGGATTGCATTAAATCTGTAGATTAGTTTGAGTAATATGGATACTTTATCAATATCAATTATTCCAGCCCATGAACACAGGATATCTTTCATTTTCTTTGTGTCAGCTTCAACTTGCTTCGTGTTTTATAATTTTCAGAGTATAGGTCTTTTACCTCCTTGGTTAAGTTTATTCTAAGGTATTTTGTTTTTCTTGGTATTATTTCAAATGGGATTGTTCTCTTACTTTCACTTTCTGTTATTTCAGTCTTAGTGTATAGAGAAGCAACAGATTTCTGTATGTTAATCTTGTATCCTACAACTTAACTGAATTAATCTGTAAGTTCTAATAGTTCTTTTTTTTTTTTTTTTTTTGGTGGGAGACACTTTAGGGTTTTCTCTATATCGTTTCATGTCTTCTGCAAATAGTGACAGTTTTGGTTCTTCCCTTCCAATTTGGATGCCTTTTTATTTCTTTTGTCTGATTGCTGTTGCTAGGAATTCCAATACTATATAAATAGAAGTGGTGAGAGTGGACATCCTTGTCTTGTTCCTGATTTTAAAGGAAAAGCTTTCAGCTTTTCAACATTGAGTATGATGTTAGCTGTGCGTTTGTCATAAATGGACTTTATTATGTGGATATATCTTCCCTCCATACCAACTTTGATGAGAGTTTTTATCATGAATGGATGTTGCATTTTGTCAAATGATTTTCTGCACCTATTGAGGTGATTATGTGATTTTTATTCTTTATTTTGTTAACATGGTGTATTACATTGATTTGTGGATATTGTAACCTTCCTTGCATCCCTGGAATAAATCCTATTGATCACAGTATATTGTCCTTTTTATATATTAAGTTTGGTTTGTTAATATTTTTCAGGATTTTTATATACACATTCATCAGAGATATTGGCATATAATTTTCTCTTTTAATTTTATTTTAGAGTATACTTCTTTAACAATGTGTTGGTTTTAGGTGTACAGTGAACTGAAAGTGATTCAGTTATACACATACAAGTATCCATTCTTTTTCAAATTCTTTTCCCATTTAGGTTATTACAGAATATTGAGCCAAGTTCCCTGTGCTATACAGTAGGTCCTTGTTGGTTAACTATTTTAAATATAGTAATGTGTGCATGTCAATCCCAAACTGCCTATCTATCCCTGCCACCACCACCTGTTCCCCCTGGTAACCATAAGTTCATTCTCTAAGTCTGTGAGTATTTCTGTTTCATAAATTAGTTCATTTGTATCATTTTTTTAGATTCCGCATATAAGCAATATCATATGATACTTGTCTTTCTCTGTCTGACTTACTTCACTTAGTATGATAATCTCCAGGTCCATCCATGTTGCTGCAAATGGCAGTATTTCATTCTTTTTAATGTCTTAATCATATTCCATTGTATATATGTTCCACATGTTCTTTATCCATTTATCTGTCGATGGACATTTAGGTTGCTTCCATGTCTTGGCTGTTGTAAACAGTGCTGCTGCAGTGAACATTGCATGTATCCTTTCGAACCATGTTTTTCTCCAGGTATATGCCCAGGAGTGGGATTGCTGAATCATATGGTAGCTCTATTTGTAGTTTTTGGAGGAACCTTCATACTGTTCTCCATAGTGGCTGTACCAATTTACATTCCCAACAGTGTAGGAGGGTTCCTTTTTTCCCACACTCTCTCCAGCATTCATTGTTTGTAGACTTTTTGATGATGGCCATTCTGAGTGGAGTGAGCTGGTACCTCATTGTAGTTCTGATTTGCATTTCTCTAATAATTTGTGATGTTGAGCATCTTTTCATGTGCTTCTTGGCCATCTGTATGTCTTCTTTAGAGAAATGTCTATTTAGGTCTTCTGCCCATTTTTTGATTGGGTGGTTTGGGTTTTTCTTTTTTTTCTAATATATTGAGCTCATGAGCTGTTTGTAGATTTTGGAGATTAATTCCTTGGTTGAATCATTTGCAAATATTTTCTCCCATCCTGTGGGTTGTCTTTTTGTTTCATTTATGGTTTCCTTTGCTGTGCAAAGGCTTTTGAGCTTCATTAGTCCCATTTGTTTATTTTTGTTTTTATTTCCATTACTCTAGGAGGTGACTTGAAAAAGATATTGCTGTGATTTATGTCAAAGAGTGTTCTGCCTGTGTTTTCCTCTAAGAGTTTTATAGTATTTGGTCTTACAATTAGGGCTTTAATCCATTTTATTTTGTGTATCATCTTAAAGAATGTTCTAATTTCATTCTTTTACATGTAGCTGTCCAGTTTTCCCTGCAATTTGTTGTAGAGACTGTCTTTTCTGCTTGTATATTCTTGCCTCCTTTGTTGTGGATTAATTGACCATAGGTGCATGGGTTTATTTCTAGGCTTTCTATTCTGTTCTATTGATCTATATTTCAGTTTTGTGCCAGCACCATACTGTTGTGATGACTGTAGCTTTGTAGTGTAGTCTGAAGTCAGGAGAGCTGAATCCTCTAGTTCGTTTTTCTTTCACAAGTTTGCTTTGGTTATTTGGGCTCTTTTGTGTCTTCATACAAATTTTAAGATTTTTTGTTCCAGTTCGGAAAAAAATGTCACTGGTAATTTGATAGGGATTGCATTGAATCTGTACATTGCCTTGGGTAGTGTAGTCATTTTCACAATGTTGACTCTTCCAATCCAAGAACATGGATATCTTTTCATCTGTTTGTGTCATCTTCAATTTCTTTCATCAGCATCTTATAGTTTTCAGTGTACAGGTCTTTTGCCTCCTTAGGTAAGTTTATTCCTAGGTATTTTATTCTTTTTTATGCAGTGGTAAATGGGAGTGTTTCCTTAATTTCTCTATCTGATATATTGTTGGTTTATAAAAATGCAACAGATTTCTGTGTATTAATTTTGTATCCTACAACTTTACAGAATTCATTGATGAGCTCTAGTAGCTTTTTGGTAGCTACTTAGGGATTTTCTATGTATAGGGTCAAGTCATCTGCAAACAGTGACAGTTTTACTTCTTCTTTTCCAATTTGGATTCCTTTTATTTTTCTTCTCTGATTGCCATGGGTAGGACTTCTAAAACTATGTTGAATAAAGGTGCAAGAGTGGACGTCCTTCTCTTGTTCCTGAACTTAGGTAAAATGCTTATAGCTTTTTGCCTTTGACTGTGATGTTAGCTGTAGGTTTGTCATATACGGCCTTTATTATGTTGAGATATGTTCCTCAGTGCCCACTTTCTGGAGAGTTTTTATCATAAATCATAAAAGATTTTGTTAAAATCCTTTTCTGCATCTATTGAGATGATCATATGGTTTTTATTCTTTAATTTGTTGATGTGGTGTATCACACTAATGGCTTTGCAGATATTGAAAAACCCTTGCATCTCTGGGATAAATCTCACTTGATCATGGTGTATGATCCTTTTAATGTATTGTTAGATTCAGTTTGCTAGTATTTTGTTGAGGATTTTTGCATGTATGTTCATCAGTGATATTGGCCTATAGTTTTCTTTTTTTGTGACATCTTTGTCTGGTTTTGGTATCAGGGTGATGGTGGCCTCATGAGTTCGGGAGTGTTCCTTCCTCTGCATTTTTTGGAAGAGTTTCAGAAGGATAGGTGTTAACTCTTCTCTAAATGTTTGATAGAATTCACCTGTGAAGCCATATGGTCCTGGTCTTTTGTTTGCTAGGAGTTTTTAAATCACAGTTTCAATTTCAGCGCTTGTGATTGGTCTGTTCATATTTTCTATTTCTTCCTGGTTCAGTCTTGAAAGGTTTTGGCTTTGTAAGCATTTGTCCATTTCTTCTAGGTTGTCCATTTTGTTGGCATATAGTTGCTTGTAGTAGTCTCTTAGGATGCTTTGTATTTGTGGTGTCCATTTTAACTTCTTTTTCATTTCTCATTTTATTGATTTGAGCCCTCTCCCTTTTTATCTTCATGAGTTTGGCTAAAGGTTTATCAATTTTGTTTATCTTCTTAAAGGACCAGCTTTTAGTTTCATTGATCTTTTCTGTTGTTTTCTTTGTCTCTATTTCATTTATTTCTCCTCTGATCCTTATGATTTCTTTTCTTCTATTAACTTTGGGTTTTGTTTGTTCTTCTTTCTCTAGTTGCTTCAGGTGTAAGGTTAGGTTGTTCATTTGAGATTTTCCTTGTTTCCTTAGGTAAGATTATATTGCTATAAACTTCCCTCTTAGAACTGCTTTCGTTGTGTCCCATAGGTTTTGGATCCTCATGCTTTCATTTTCATTTGTCTCTACGTATATTTTTTGATTTCTTCTTTGATTTCTTCAGTGATCCATTGGTGTTTTAGTAGCATATTCAGCCTCCACGTGCTTTGTTTTTTACAATTTTTAAAAATTGTAGTTGATATTTAATCTCATAGCGTTGTGGTCAGTAAAAATGCTTGGTATGATTTCAGTTTTCTTAAATTTTCCAAGGCTTGCTTTGTGGCCCAGCATGTGATCTATCCTGAGCAACGTTCCATGTGCATTCGAAAAGAATGTGTATTCTGCTGCTTTGGGATGGAATGCTCTATAACTATCAGTTAAGTCCATCTGGTCTAACATGTCATTTAAGGCCTTTGTTTCCTTATCGGTTTTCTTTCTGGATGATCTGTCCATTGATAAAAGTGGGGTGTTAAAGTCCCCCACTATTATTGTGTTACTGTTGATTTCTCCTTTTATGGCTGTTAGCATTTGCCTTATATATTGAGGTGCTCCTATGTTGGGTGCATATATATTTTCCACTGTTATATCCTCTTCTTGGATTGATCCCTTGATTTTTATGTAGTGTCCTTCTTTTTCTCTTGTTTCATTCTTTATTTTAATGTCTTTTTGTCTTATATGAGTGTTGCTACTCTGGCTTTCTTTTGATTTCCATTTTTATGGAATACCTTTCCATCCCCTCACTTTCAGTCTGTATGTGTCCCTAGATCTGAAGTTTGTCTCTTGTAGATAGCATATATACAGGTCTTGTTTTTGTATCCATTCAGCAAGTATATGTCTTTTGATTGGAGCATTTAATCCATTTACATTTAAGGTAATTACTTATATGTATGTTCTTATTGCCATTTTGTTAATTGTTTAGGATTTGCTTTTGTAGGACTTTTTTCTTCCCTTATTCTTTTGTTCTCTTCTTTTGTGATATGATGACTAACTTTAACATTGTGTTTGGGTTTCTTTTTCTTTTTTGTGTGTGTATCTATTGTAGATTTTTCGGTTTGGGGTTACCATGAGGTGTTTTTTTTGTTTGTTCGTTTGTTTGTTTGTTTTTTTTTTTTGCAGTACTCGGGCCTCTCACTGTTGTGGCCTCTCCCGTTGCGGAGCACAGGCTCCGGACGCGCAGGCCCAGCAGCCATGGGTCACGGGCCCAGCCGCTCCGCGGCATGTGGGATCTTCCTGGACCGGGGCACGAACCCGCATCCCCTGCCTCAGCAGGCGGACTCCCAACCACTGCGCCACCAGGGAAGCCCACCATGAGGTGTTTTTGATTTTTGTTTTTACCATGAGGTTTTGATACCAGTCTATATAGAAACAATATTGTTTTACATTGCTGGTCTTTTGATTTCAAATGCATTTTCAATATCCTGCATTTGTGCTCTCCTCTTCTCACAAATGCTGGTTTTAATATCATATTTGTTTATGGATGATTTGCTACCTTTACTGTGTGTTTTTCTTTACCAGAGAGGTTTTCCATTTGTAGTTTTTTTGTGTCTAGTTTTGGTCTCTTCTTTTCCCTATAGAGAATTTCCTTAAGCATCTGTCGCAGAGCTGTTCTGGTGGTGCTGAATTCTCTTAGCTTTTGCTGTTCTATAAAGCTTTCATTTCTCTGTCAAATCTGAATGAGAGCCTTGCTGGGTAGAGTATTCTTGGTTGTAGGTTCTTTCCTTTCATCACTTTAAATATATTGTGCCACTCCCTTCTGGCCTGCAGAGCTTCTCCTGAGAAACAGCTGATAACCTTGTGGGGATTCCTTGTAAGTTATTTGTTGCTTTTAATATTTTTTCCTTGTCTTTAATTTTTGTGATTTGATTACTATGTGTCTCGGCATGTTCCTCCTTGGGTTTATCCTGCTTGTGACTCACTGTGCTTCTTGGGCTTGGGTGACTGTTTCCTTTCCCATGTCAGGGAAGTTTTCATCTGTTATCTCTTTAAATATTTTCTGAGGGCCTTTTTCTCTCTCTTCTCCCTCTGGGACCCCTATAATGCAAATGTTGGTGCATTTTATGTTATCCCAGAAGTCTCTTAGACTGTCCTTGTTTCTTTTCATTCTTTTTTCTTTGTTCTGCAGCAGTGATTTCCACCACTCTGTCTTCCAGTTCACTTATCTGTTCTGCTTCAGTTATTGTTATTGATTCCTTCTAGTGTGTATTTCATTTCAGCTATTGTGTTGTTCATCTCTGTTTGTTTGTTCTTTAGTTCTTTTAGATCTTTTCAAAACATTTCTTGTGTCTTCTCAATCTGTGCCTCTACTCTCTGAGATCTTGTATCATCTTTACTGTTATTATTGTGAATCCTTCTTTGGGTAGATTGCCTATCTCCACCTTGCTTTGTTGTTGCTCTGGGGTTTTATCTTGTTTCTTCATCTGGGACTTATTCCTCTGCCATATATCATTTTGTCTAACTTTCTGTGATTGTGGTTTCCTTTACATTGGCTGCAGGGCTGTAGTTTTTCTTTCTTCTGCTGTCTGCTCCCTAGTGGACGAGACTGTCTAAGAGGCTTGTGCAGGACACTGGTTCTTGCCCACTGGTGGGTGGAGCTGTGTCTTGTCCCTCTGGTGGGTAGGGCTGTGCCAAGGGGTGTGTCTAGAGGGCTGTGGGTTCAGGAGGACTTTATGCACCCTGTCTGCTGATGGGTGGAGCTGTTTTCCCATCTTGTTGGTTGTTTGGCCTGAGGCATCCCAGCAGAGGAGCCTGCAGGCTGTAAGGTGGGGCCATTTGTTAAGAAAATGACAGTCTCCAAGAGGACTCACACCAATGAGTACTCTCAAGAACTGCCTCTGCCAGTGTCTTTGTCCCTGTAATGAGCACAGCCTTCTCGCACCTCCACAAGAGACCCTGCAATACCAGCAGATAGGTCTGGCACAGTCTTTTATGAGATCACTGCTTTTTCCATGCATTCTGATGCACACGATACCTTGCGTGCACCCTCCAAGAGTGGTGTTTGTGTTTCCCCCAGTCCTGGAATTCCTGTGACCAAACCCTGGTGGCCTTCAATGCCAGATTCTCTGGGGGCTCCTACTCCCCTTGCCACCATTGCCAGACCCCCAGGCTGGGGAGTCTGATGTGGGGCTCAGAACTTTCACTTCTGTGGTATAATTATTTTCCAGTTTGTAGGTCGCCCACCTGGTGGGTATGGGATTTGATTTTATAGCATTTGCACCACTCTTACTGTCTCATTGTGGCTTCTTCTTTGTCTTTGGATATAGGGGATTTTTTTGGTAGGTTCCAGCTTTTTTTGTTTATTTTGTTTTGTTTTTTGTTGATAGTTGTTTAGCAGTTAGTTGTGATTTTGGTGTTTTCATAAGAGCAGTGAGCTCACATCCTTCTACTCCACCATCTCGTCTCCATCCTTTGTAATTTTCTTTCTTTCTTTCTTTCTTTTTTTTTGTAGTGTCTTTGGTTTAGGTATTAGGATAACAATAGCCTCATAGAGTGAATTTGGAAGTGTTCCCTCTTCTTGACTATTTTGGAATAGTTTGTGAAGGACAGGTATTGATATTAATTCTTTTTATCTTTGGTAGAATTTCCTGGTGAAGTGGTTTGGTCCTGGAGTCTTGTTTGCTGGGAGCTTTTAAAAATTATAAATTCAATTTCACTACTAGTGATAGTTTGTTCAGATTGTCTGTCTCTTCCTGAATCAGTCTTGGAAGAATATGGTTCTAAGAATTTATTTATTTTATCTAGGTGGTTCAATTTATTGGCATATAATTGTATATTCTCTTATTTTTTTTGTACCTTTGTGATAGCAATGATAAATTCTCTTATTTCTTATGTTGTTAATTTGGATCTTTTTTTTCTTGATAAGCCTAACTATAAACTTATCAATTTTGTTTATCTTTTCAAAAAATCAGTTCTTGGTTTTATTGATTTTCTTTTTTTTTTGTGAGGGGGGGTCACTATTTTATTTATTTCCTTTCTGATCTTTATTATTTCCTTCCTTCTCCTGACTTTGAGCTTTGTTTGTTCCTTTTTTTTTTTTTTAATTCTTTCAGATGGTAGGTTAAGTTGTTCATTTGAGATTTTTCTTATTTCTTGATGAAGGCCTATATCACTATAAATTTCCCTCTTAAAATGGTTATTTTGTGTGTGTCCCATAGATTTTGGAAAGTTGCATTTTTAGTTTTATTTGTCTTGAGGTATTTTACGATTTCTTCATTGATCTGTTGGCTTTTCAGTTGCATGTTGTTTAGTCTCCATTTTTTTTTTTACCCATTTTTCTTTCTGTTATTGATTTCTAGTTTTGTATTAGTTTCTAGTTTTTTTTCTTTTTTCAGAAAAAATGCTTGATGTCTTTTTATCCTTTTAAATTTGTTTAAACATGTTTTGTGGAATAGCATGTAATATGTCCTGGAGAACATTCCATGCACCCTTGAAAAGAATGTGTAGTCTGCTGTTTGGTGATGTAGAGTCCTTTAGATATCTATTAAGTCCAGTTGGTCTAATGTGTCATTTAAGACTACTGTTTCTTAATTTTTTTTCTGGATAATCTGTTTATTGATGTAAGGGGATGTTAAAGTATCCTACTATTATTGTATTATTGTCAGTTTCTCCCTTTACATCTGTTAAAATTTGCTTCATTTACTTATGTGCTCCTATATTAGCTGTATATATGCTAACGTGTGTTACATCCTCTACTTTTATTGATCCCTTTATCATTATTTGATGCCCTTCTTTTTCTTTTGTAGTTGATTTTGTCTGATGAGAGTATTACTACTCCATCTTTCCTGTCGTTTGCATTTGCATGAAATATCGTTTTCTATTCCCTCACTTTTAGTCTGGGTGCCTTTAGTTTTGAAGTGAGTCTCTTATAGCCAGGATATAGATGTGTCCTGGGTTTTTTTTTTTTTTTAATACAGTCAGCACCTTATATCTTTTGATTTGAGCATTTAATCCATTGACATATAAAGAGAGCATTGATTGGTATGTACTTATTTCCATTTTGTTACTGTTTTTTTGTTACTTGTTTGTTGTTGTTTTTGTTCTTCTCTGTTATTTTCTTCTTATTTTAATTTCTTCCCCTGTGGCTTGATGGTTTTGTGTGTGTGGGGGGGGTATGCTTGTGTTCCTTTCTCTCTAGTTTTTGTGTACCTATTGCCTATTGTATGGTTTTGATTTGTGGTTAACATGGAGTTCGTATATGTTGACCTATAACTATGTCTACTTCTTCCAAAGCAGTAGTCATTTAAGTTTAAACACATTCTAAAAGATCTACATTTTTACTCCCCTCCCCCATGTTTTTTGTTTTTGATGTCATATTTTACATCTTCATATTTATCCCTTAACTGTTTATTGTAGTTATAGTTGATTTTACAATTTTTGTCTTTTAATTTTCACATTAGTTTATGTAAGTGGTTGATCTACAGTCTTTACTATATATTTGCCTTTACTAGTGGGATTTTTCCTTTCCTATAAATTCTTACTTGTTGTAGCCATTTCTTTTCCATTTAGGGAAGATGCTTTAACATTTCTTCTAGAGTAAATTTAGTTAGTATTGATGAATTCTTTTAGTTTTTGCTTGTCTGAGCAATTTTTTTCTTTCCTTCATTTATGAATGATAATCTTGTGGGACAGAGTATCCCAGGTTGTAGGTTTCCCCTTTCAGCACTTTAAATATATCATGCCACTCCCTTCTGGCCTGCAAAATCTGTAGAATAATCAGCTGATAGCCTTATGGGCATTCCCTTGTATGTGACTCTGTTTTTCATTTCCTGCCTTTAGAATTCTCTCTTTATCTTTAACTTTTTCCACTTTAATTATGATATCTCTTGGTGTGGGTCTCTTCAGTTCATTTTGTTTGGGCCCTCCTCTGTGTTTCCTATATCTGGATGTCTGTTTCCTTCTTTAGGCTTGAAAATTTTTTTAGCCATAATTTCATCAAACAAATTTTCAACCCCTTTCTGTCACTCCTTCTTGAACCCCTATAATGCAAATGTTAGTATGCTTGATGTTGCCTCAGTGATCCCTTAAACTATCCTTGCCTTTTAAAATTTATTTTTCTTTTTGCTGTTACAATTGGGTGATTTCCATTATTCTATCTTACAGATTGCTTATGCATTCTTCTGCATCACCTAGTCTGCTGTTAAATCCTTCTAGTATGTTTTTCATTCCAGTTATTATATTCTTTTTCTCTGACTGGTTCTTTTTTATATTTTCTAGTTCCTTGTTAAAATTCTCAGTGTGTTCATCTATTCTCTTCCCACGTTCAGTTAGCATTCTTATTACTAATGCTTTGAACTCTTTATCTGGCAAATTATTTATCTCTGTTTCATTAGTTGTTTTTTCAGGGTTTTGTTTCTTGTTCTTTTGCTTGAAACAAACTCCTTTGTCTTCTCATTTTGCTTAACTTTCTTTGTCTTTACAAAATTAGGTGAAACATTTACCTATTTCAGTCTTGCAGGGGTGTCCTGTGTGACAGCATCCCCATGCAGTCTTCACATGCTCAGTGACTTTCTTGGGATTGCTAATCTGAAGTGAGCACAAGTCACATCTTCCTTTTGGGTGTGCTGGCAGCTACCACCTTGCTGGGAGGCAGGGGTGGAGGTAGAGGGGCTAGAGCCAGAGCCAGGTGTGAGCCTGGGTTTATTCTATGCTCAGTGGCTCTCACCACCCTATGGGAGTGGGTTTGGGGCCCAAGATGCTGGAGCTGAAGTCCCATGTGTCGATTGGAGCTGGTTCCATTCCTGTAAGTGTGCACTCTCTCCTGCCCCCGGTGTTGGCACCTCCACCCCAGTGGAAGGGAACATAAGAGGAAGAGGGGCTTGAGCAGCCCCCAATGGGTCTGGTATGGTCCCAGCAAGCCAGTCAGTTCTGATCTGCTGCCTTCATTTGCTCACCAGAAACATCCTCCCTTGCCCTGTTTAGAAGCAGGGCCTGGCCCTAGCTGGCTCTGCTTCCTCCACGTGTGTGTACCTTCAGCCTAGCGGAGAGCAGTTCTGGAACAAGAGGAGCTGGAGCAACTGCCTGCTGTGGGCCAGGGTGCCTACTGGGTTGGTTCCCATACAGGAGGCAGAGCCCCAGGCTGCTCCCAAACTGCTTCCTCCCCACACACCAGCAATGGCCACCCTCACCCTGTTCAGATTCAGGGCTGGTAGCACACCAGCTCCATCACCTCCAAGTATGTTATTCCTTAGCAGTGGCAGCCTTTGCCCTAGTGGAGAGATGTGCTGGAGCAAGAGGGGCTGCAGCAGTCTCCAGGTGCAGGCTGGGGAGCACTGGGGCAGTAGTGGGAAACTGGCCAGAACCCTGGGTCGTTTTCAGCCTACTTTCTCCACCTTGTTCCTGGGAGTAAGCAAGCGTGCGTGAGTGGAGTCTCAGTTTCTTTCAACTCTCTGGTACATCCCACTGGTTTTTAAACCTGCTCAGGGGACTCATCTACCTGATGTCCAACCCAGTGGCTGGGGTGCCCAATATGTAGTTCAATCCCCTCAGTCCCCAGGGAGGATCTCCCAACCTGTGATATCACCTTCCTCTTCTCTGTTTCCTGCTACAAGAACTGGTCCCAGCCTGATCCCCTCTCCTCCCTCCCTACACAACTCCATGTGGGTCTTTCTTTATAGCCTTGGTTGTAAAAGAGCCTTTCTGCCAGTCTCTAGTTTGTTTTCAGCTAGAGTTGCCCGATGCGTAGACCTGTTTTTGATGCATTCATTGGGAGAGGAGAGCCCAATGTCCTACTCCACCATCTTGATCTCTTCATTTCTTTCTTAAATGCATTTTGTTCGTGAATTGTTTTCCTGATTTTGCTCAGTTGTATATCTGTGTTTTCTTGCATTTCATACAGTTTAAGATGATGATTTTACATTCTTTGTCAGGGAAATCATAAATTTCCATTTCTTTGGGGTCAGTTGCTGGAGCTCTCTTACTTTCCTTTGGTGGTGTCATATTTGCATAATTCTTTGTTGTCTATATAGCCTTACATTAGTGTCTGTGCACTTGTGAAGCAAACACCTCTTCCAGTCTTTACAGACTGGTTTCAGAAGATAAAGATCTTCTGTTTGTTTCCCAAGCTGATAGGATTGCTTCCATAATTGCAGTTGTGCTGCATTGGAGCCAGTTGTGAGGCTTTTGCTCGTTCTGCAGTAGCATCTATGATTTGTGGGCTTGATACTGGGTCTTATGCTGGTGTGGATCCCTTCCAGTCCCCAGGTAGATATGACTACCTGCAATACCTTGTTCAGTAGTGTGGGACTAGGACAGGGGTCTGCTTTAGGGTCCATGTATGGGTCCCCAGATAGCAAGCCTATTACCAGGTAAATGGTGGGTGTGGCTCCTGCCAGATCTCTGGTGGACTGCTGCCTGGTCACTGGATGGGTCCCTGGATGGACAGGACTGACCCTGGACTGTGGCTGAGAGGTGCTGGAACTGAACCTCAATGCTGTTTCAGATTCCACAGCCAAGATTTGCTCTGCAGTCATGGATGGATATGTCTCCCTCCAGATCACTGGATGGGCTGAATTGGTCCCTGACTGTGGCCAGAGGGGCTGGAGTTGAGTATAGGGCCCTTTCAGGATCTCTTGGAGTACAGTTATGTCTTCTGACAGGTCCCTGTGCCAGGACTGCTTGTGGATTGTGGTTGGGAGTATTAGGCCCTTTCAGGATCTCTGGGAGTGTAGACAGGAGTGTGTCCTGTTGGGTGCCTGTGGCAGCAAAACTGTTCACAGCCTGCAGTTGGGAGGGGCTAGGACTCAGTGTAGGGCCCTTTCAGATCTCCAAGGTTGCAGCCAGGGGTGTTTCCTACTGAGATCTTGGACCCTCAGGACTGCTGTAGACTGGCAGACTGTAGTTATGAGGAAGATGGAGTCACATACAGGGCCTTTTCAGGAACTCCAGGGTGCAGAGACAGGAGTGTCTCCTGCCTGGTCTTTGTGCAAGCAGAAATTCTAGAAGACTGTGACATTGAGGGGGCTTGAGCTGAGTATAAACCCCTTTTAGGATCTTAGAGGGTACAGACAAGCGTGTTTCCTATAGGGTTCCTTTGCCAGAATGATTGTTCCTAGACTGTGGCTGGGACTTGCAGGAGCCCTGTTACAGGCCGTTTCAGAATCCACAGTCTGACGGAGTGTACCTTACTTCCAGGGGCTTACCTTCAGGGGTTCCCACACTGCAGCCTAGGGAGAATGGAGCTGGTTCAAAGGTCACTTCCTGTTCTATAGCCAGGAACAAGTTCTTTAAGTTCTTTATTATGCCTATTACCTGATACATGAATGAGTGTGACTCCTTTGGGTCCCTTGAAATGTGGCATATGCTGGTGACAGACCCAGAGCCAGATGGAGCTGTAGCTAAGTTCTCAGGGGTACAGAGCTATTTCTGTTTCTATAGCTGAGACCACAGTCAGTGAGTCAGCTGCCTAAGTGCAAGCCTGTCTCCTCAAAATGTCTCTCTTCATTGTTGGATTGCACCAGGGTTTCGTAATCTCCAACCTGGATCCTGAAGTTCCTGTGAAGGCACTTTTGTCTGTGAGTGTAGATGCAAAATTATTGTTCTTGAGGGGGGTTGATTATGTATAAGGGACATTTTATCCGGCCATTTTGCTGACAAACAATGCTATATAATGTAATTTCCATCAACTAAGACCAAGATTTTTCAACTCTTTATTTACAAAAATAAAGATAACTAGTAAGCCAAATGTCAGTTGGTAAGTAAGTTAGTTTTTTCTTTACACATTAATATTAATGCTAATTAAAATGTTAGAATCCTTGACTTTTATTATTTTAGACTTGGGAGACCTGGCGTTGATTGTTATTGTCAACATGAAAGTGGTGCAGCTGTTTTGCAGCTCCAATTCTTGATCAATGAGGTAAGGATTTTCTTAGATATTTCTGTCACACACACAAACACACACACATTGTGTAATCTTTTTAATATTATTTTTCTACATGCTTAAAGATATATACGTATGCAATATTGTTCATGGTCACATTTTTCATAAAAGACTGTATTCCTGTATTTCTCAGTTTATTAAATTTTAAAGGAAAAATTGTGAATGTACCAGAAGATCCTGTTATTGTCGTTGCTTAGTATAATTTATAGATTGTTTAAATGGTTTTTAAAAAATTACTAAAATCCTTTGATTGCTACACTGACCATTAAACTCTCCCTCTACACACTCTCCTCCCACCAATTTGTTTTCTAATCCAGCGTTAATTTTCATGTTTTGTCTTTATCTTCCATTAAATAATCTTTCCAGTCATTTACTTTGGGCTTCTTTGTCTGTATATATCTCCATATTCATTTGTTGGTATACATATGCATAGCTTTTATAACAATTGGCTGCCTACCCTACTCCTATTTTTATACATGTATGGTGATGAGGAACTCCCTAAAGACAAAGTTTGTAAAGCTCAGAAAGTTTGCAGATCTTGCAGTAGTTGAAGGCTACTTAAGGCCTTCTTGACTCATATTTTTACAATGGATCCTTGAGTCTTTTGAACTCTTTTATGTTAAGTGATCCAGTCAGTGCAAAAATGTTTTCAGAGTTTATGCCATACCAAATTTGGGCGTTTAGGAGATTGAACTCAGTGTGTCAAAAGAAAAAAAAAAGAGGTATCACTGGTTGTTTCTTGTGGCATGAATGATGATCTTTTATTCAGTATCTCTATATATTTGCATATATTTATTTTAAGAACTTTTACTCATAAACAGGGGTGGAATGTTTCATATAACTTTATACCAGAGATACCTGAGGCATGAAAAATTTGTGATATTGGGAAATGTCCACTTTTTACCTCTCTTAGCTCAAAAATCTTTCTCAGAAGGCTGTGAGATTCTCCTTGTTGACCAGCCTAGCATATTTCATGTTGTAGGCATACTTACTGTGGGGTACCAAAATGAGAGAGGGAAATAAGGAAGAGCAGGGGAAACATTAAAAAAATCTTTTATCGTAATAACTAGTCTTTAGTATCTAGACTGACAACCTTTTTGAAGTCTCAGTGTTACTCTATAGCTCCTAGTTGCCTTCTGCATGGATGTTTACTGGCAGACATAAATTGTTTCCAGGTAATTTTCTCTGTGTACTGTCCTCTGAGAATTGTCTTCAAGGCCATAAGTTTGCCTCTGTGCTGTTACATAACTTAGAAGAAATAAAGGCAAGCCTTCAACATCTTTCCAGTGTTTACATTGTCTATCCTAAACTGCTCACCTTGATCTGCCTTATACTCAACTTTTGTAACTTTTTCCAAACTTCCCAGCTTCTGACCTCTTGACCTGTGTTTTTATTCAGTTTTTAATCTCTTCACAGATCTTCATTAGTAGTGCTTCTTATGGATTTGCTTTTGTAAATGACCCGTAGACACCCTGCCGATGTGCTTACTTTCATGTGTCTTATAATTTCTTTTGGTGCTGTTCAGTGGTTCTGTTCACTTCCCTCAAATGCTAAGTTATCTCCTAGTTTTATCATAGAATTATTAATACTGACTTCCTTCCTAGATTTATTCAGCTATTACACTGGCATATTATATCTTTTGTATAACACGTAACTATTTACTATATAGAATGTTTTATTAATTTCATATATCATAGTCTATTTTCACCCTATCCCAAATGAGTTTCCACTTTCCTGAGAAATGAGATCACTATTCTATATCTTAAAAAAAATTGTAGTTCATCAAGTACTTCCAAGCAGTCCTAATAATTTTCTAATTTGAATATGCAGAACACTTGAGAACAGTTTACAAAAAAAGCAGACAAACACAAAAATCCTCAAGGCATGTGTAGGATACATTTTATTGCATGAATGTAATTATCTATGAGTTCATTTTAAAATGTATATATCAATGTATACCTCTTTGAATACGTATATTTACATATTTATATACAAATATACAATTTGTACACATTTTAAAACATTTTAATGGTTATACTCTCTGATTATGATTATTGTTTTAAAAGTTATTTTTCTTTGAGACTAAAATCATATGTATATAATATCAAGAGAACCATCATAGGCTACATGAGCATATGTTTGTCGTAGGAATTGTTATGGAAGGGCATTTAGATTCCTATATTCTTCTCTCCTCTAATTTCTAAAGAAGTAAGTTCTAGGAATTTCAATATAGTTCTTCCTAACATCTACATGGTTGATCATTTTTATATCTGTGATTGATTTAATAACCTGTGAAATAATAACCGGTTACAAGTAACCTGTGAAAGGTTACTTGTAACCGAGTACTTTGTAAAGTATGAAAAGAATTTTAGGTATCTCAGGACTACCATAATTGTGCAAGATCACTTTTACAGAACACATTGAATACTCTAGAGTAGCTTCAGGCTGTGACATAGGGCAAGCATTGACGGTTTTTTGCTGGGAAACTCATAATGGCAAAAGTTCTGACATAGTTAAAGATGATCTTACTTAACTCAGTAAAATAAATAGTTTAAAATATGTATACGAAGTCATACATGGCAGCTAATTTTCTGCCCATACGGTGTCTGCCATACTAATAGGTAGAACCCATCCTATTGTATTTGAAGTAGGATTCATTTTTATTTGGAGGCTTTGTATAAAAATGATCTTAGGGTGACGGCTTAAAGATGGCGGAAGAGTAAGACGCGGAGATCTCCTTCCTCCTCACAGACATCAGAAATACATCTACACGTGGAACTTCTCCTATAGAACACCCACTGAACGCTGGCAGAAGACCTCAGACCTCCCAAAAGGCAAGAAACTCCCCACATACCTGGGTAGGGCAAAAGAAAAAAGAATAAACAGAGACAAAGAATAGGGACGGGACCTGCACCAGGGGGAGGGAGCCGTGAAGGAGGAAAGACTCCCACACGCTAGAATTCACGGGCCTCCGAGACTGCGGGTGGCGGAGGGGGAAGCTCCGGAGCCACTGAGGACAGCGCAGCCACAGGGTGCGGAGGGCAAAGCCCAGAAATTCCCGCAGAGGATCGGTGCCGACCGGCACTCACCAGCCCGAGAGGCTTGTCTGCTCCCCTGCCGGAGCGGGCGGGGGCCGGGAGCTGAGGCTCGGGCTTCAGTCGGATCCCAGGGAAAGGTCTGGAGTTGGCAGAGTGAAAACAGTGTGAAGGGGTTAGTGCGCCACGGCTGGCCGGGAGGGAGTCCGGTTGAAGTCTGGAGCTGCCGAAGAGGCAAGAGACCTTTTCTTCCCTCTTTGCTTCCTGGGCACGAGGAGAGGGGATTAAGCGCGCCACTTAAAGGAGCCCCAGAAACGGGCGCGGAGCTGCTGAAGAGACAAGAGACTTTTTCTTGCCTCTTTGCTTCCTCGGGCGCAAGGAGAGGGGATTAAGAGCACTGCGTAAAGGAGCTCCAGAAACAGGCACGAGCCGCTGCTGTCGGCACGGACAGTAGAGACGGGTGTGGGACGCTACGGTTGCTGCTGCTCCCGCCACCAAGAGGCCTGTGTGTGAGCACAGGTTACTCTCCACACCGCCCCTCCCGGGAGCCTGTGCAGCCCACCACTGCCGGGGTCCCGGGATTCAGGGACAGCTTCCCCGGGAGAATGTGCGGCGCACCTTGGGCCTGTGCAGCGTCCCGTCGGCCTCTGCCGCCGCGGACTCGCCCCGCACCCGTGCCACTCCGTCCCCCCAGCCTGAGTGAGACGGAGCCCCCGAATCAACTTCTCCTTTAACCTCGTCCTGTCTGAGCAAAGGGCAGATGCCCTCGGACAACGTACACGCAGAGGCGGGGCCAAGTCCAAAGCTGAACCCCAGGAGCTGTGCTAACAAAGAGGAGAGGGGGAGGTCTCTCCCAGCAGCCTCAGAAGCAGCGGATTAAAGCTCCACAACCAACTTGAAGTGCCCTGCATCTGTGGAAAACCTGAATAGACAACGAATCATCCCAAGTTGAGGAGGTGGACTTTGGGAGCAAGATATACTATTATTTCCCCCTTTTTTTCTTTTTGTGAGTGTGTATGTATGTGCCGCTGTGTGAGATTTTGTCTGTATAGCTTTGCTCTCACCATTTGTCCTAGGGTTAGACTGACCCGTTTTTCTGTTTTTTTTTAATAGAAATTTTTCTTCTTAATAATTATTTTTTATTTTAATAACTATACTTTATCCTACTTTATTTTGTCTTCTCCCTTTCTTTCTCCCTTTCTTCCTTCCTTTCTTCCCTCCTTCCCTCCTTTCTTCCTTCCTTCCTCCCTTCTTTCCTCCCTTCCTTCCTCCTCTCCTCTCTTCCTTCCTCCCTTTCTTCCTCTCCACCTTCCTTCCTTCCTTTCTTGCTTTCTTCCTTCCCTCTCTCTCTCCTTTCTTCCTTCCTTCCTTTTCTTTCCTTTCTATTTTTTCTCCCTTTTGTTTTGAGCCGTGTGGATTAAAGGCTCTTGGCGCCCCAGCCAGGTACGAGGCTGTGTCTCTGAGGTGGGAGAACCAACCTCAAGACACTAGTCCACAAGAGACCTCCCAGTTCCACGCAATATCAAACGGCGAAAATCTCCCAGAGATCTCCATCTCAACACCAAGACCCAGCTTCACTCAAGGACCAGCAATGAACAGTGCTGGACAGCCTATCCCCAACAAAGAGCAAGACAGGTCTACAGCCCCATCCATTAGCAGAGAGGCTGCCTAAAATCATAATAAGGCTACCAACATCCCCAAAACACACCACCAGACGTGGACCTGCCCACCAGAAAGACAAGATCCAGCCTCATCCACCAGAACAGAGGCACTAGTCCCCCCAACCAGGAAACCTACTCAACCCACTGAACCAACCTTAGCCACTGGGGACAGCCACCAAAAACAACGGGAACTACGAACCTGCAGCCTGCAAAAAGGAGACCCCAAACACAGTAAGATAAGCGAAATGAGAAGACAGAAAAACACACAGCAGATGAAGGAGGAAGATAAAAACACACCAGACCTAACAAATGAAGAGGAAATAGGAAGTCTACCTGAAAAAGAATTCAGAATAATGATAGTAAAGATGATTCAAAATCTTGGAAATATAATAGACAAATTGCAAGAAACAGTTAACAAGGACCTAGAAGAAATAAAGAGGAAGCAAGCAGCGATGAGCAACACAATAAATGAAATGAAAAATACTCTAGATGGGATCAATAGCAGAATAACTGAGGCAGAAGAACGGATAAGTGAACTGGAAGATAAAATAGTGGAAATAACTACTGCAGAGCAGAATAAAGAAAAAAGAATGAAAAGAACTGAGGACAGTCTCAAAGACCTCTGGGACAACATTAAACGCACCAACATTCGAATTATAGGGGTCGCAGAAAAAGAAGAGAAAAAGAAAGGGACTGAGAAAATAGTTGAAAACTTCCCTAATATAGGAAAGGAAATAGTCAATCAAGTCCAGGAAGCACAGAGAGTCCCATACAGGATAAACCCAAGGATAAACACGCCAAGACACATAATAATCAAACTGTCAAAAATTAAATACAAAGAAAACATATTAAAAGCAGCAAGGGAAAAACAACAAATAACACACAAGGGAATCCCCAAAGGTTAACATCTGATCTTTCAGCAGAAACTCTACACGCCAGAAGGGAGTGTGGCAGGACATATTTAACGTGATGAAGGAAAAAAACCTACAACCAAGATTACTCTACCCAGCAAGGATCTCATTCAGATTTGATGGAGAAATTAAAACCTTTACAGACAAGTAAAAGCTGAGAGAATTCAGCACCACCAAACCAGCTTTACAACAAATGCTAAAGGAACTTCTCTAGGCAAGAAACACAAGAGAAGGAAAAGACCTACAAGAACAACCTGAAACAATTAAGTAAATGGTAATAGGAACATACATATCGATAATTACCTTAAATGTAAATGGATTAAATGCTCCCACCAAAAGACACAGACTGGCTGAATGGATACAAAAAGAAGACCCATATATATGCTGTCTACAAGAGACCCACTTCAAACCTAGGGAAACATACAGACTGAAAGTAAAGGGATGGAAAAAGATATTCCATGCAAATGGAAATCAGAAGAAAGCTGGAGTAGCAATTCTCATATCAGACAAAATAGACTTTAAAATAAAAACTATTACAAGAGACAAAGAAGGACACTACATAATGATCAAGGGATCGATCCATGAAGAAGATATAACAATTGTAAATATTTATGCACCCCAAATAGGAGCACCTCAATACATAAGGCAAATACTAACAGCCTTAAAAGGGGAAATCGACAATAACACAATTATAGTAGGAGATTTTAACACCCCACTTTCACCAATGGACAGATCATCCAAAATGAAAATAAATAAGGAAACACAAGCTTTAAATGATACATTACACAAGTTGGACTTAATTGATATTTATAGGACATTCCATCCAAAAACAACAGAATACACATTTTTCTCAAGTGCTCATGGAACATTCTCCAGGATAGATCATATATTGGGTCACAAGTCTAGCCTTGCCAAATTTAAGAAAATTGAAATCATATCAAGTATCTTTTCTGACCACAAAGCTATGAGACTAGATATCAATTACAGGAAAAGATCTGTAAAAAATACAAACACATGGAGGCTAAAGAATACACTACTTAATAACGAAGTGATCACTGAAGAAATCAAAGAGGAAATTAAAAAGTACTTAGAAACAAATGGGAGACACAACGACCCAAAACCGATGGGATACAGCAAAATCAGTTCTAAGAGGCAAGTTTATAGCAATAGAATCCTACCTTAAGAAACAGGAAACATCTCGAATAAACAACCTAACTTTGCACCTAAAGCAATTAGAGAAAGAAGAACAAACAAACCCCAAATTTAGCAGAAGGAAAGAAATCATAAAGATCAGATCAGAAATAAATGAAAAAGAAATGAAGGAAACAATAGCAAAGATCAATAAAAGTAAAAGCTGGTTCTTTGAGAAGATAAATAAAATTGATAAACCATTAGCCAGACTCATCAAGAATAAAAGGGAGAAGACTCAAATCAATAGAATTAGAAATGAAAAAGGAGAAGTAACAACTGACACTTCAGAAATACAAAAGATTATAAGAGATTACTACAAGCAACTGTATGCCAATAAAATGGACAACCTGGAAGAAATGGACAAATTCTTAGAAATGCACAACCTGCCGAGACTGAACCAGGAAGAAATAGAAAATATGAACAGACCAATCACAAGCACTGAAATTGAAACTGATTCAAAATCTTCGAACAAACAAAAGCCCAGGACCAGATGGCTTCACAGGCGAATTCTATGAAACATTTAGAGAAGAGCTAACACCTATCCTTCTCAAACTCTTCCAAAAGATAGCAGAGGGAGGAACACTCCCAAACTCATTCTATGAGGCCATCATCACCCTGATACCAAAACCAGACAAAGACGTCACAAAGAAAGAAAACTACAGGCCAATATCACTGATGAACATAGATGCAAAAATCCTCAACAAAATACTAGCAAACAGAATCCAACAGCACATTAAAAGGATCATACACCATGATCAAGTGGGGTTTATTCCAGGAATGCAAGGATTCTTCAATATCCGCAAATCAGTCAACGTGATACAACATATCAACAAACTGAAGGAGAAAAACCATATGATTATCTCAATAGATGCAGAAAAAGCTTTTGACAAAATTCAACACTCATTTATGATAAAAACCGTACAGAAAGTAGGCATAGAGGGAACTTTCCTCAACATAATAAAGGCCATATATGACAAACCCACAGCTAGCATCGTTCTCAATGGTGAAAAACTGAAACCATTTCCACTAAGATCAGGAACAAGACAAGGTTGCCCACTCTCACCACTCTTATTCAACATAGGTTTGGAAGTTCTAGCCACAGCAGTCAGAGAAGAAAAGGAAATAAAAGGAATCCAAATAGGAAAAGAAGAAGTAAAGCTGTCACTGTTTGCAGATGACATGATACTATACATAGAGAATACTGAGGATGCTACCAGAAAACTACTAGAGCTAATCAATGAATTTGGTAATGTAGCAGGATACAAAATTAGTGCACAGAAATCTCTGGCATTCTTATACATTAATGATGAAAAATCTGAGTGTGAAATTAAGAAAACACTCCCATTTATCATTGCAACAAAAGAATAAAATATCTAGGAATAAATCTACCTAAGGAGACAAAAGACTTGTATGCAGAAAACTATAAGACACTGATGAAAGAAATTAAAGATGATACAAATAGGTGGAGAAATATACCATGTTCTTGGATTGGAAGAATCAACATTGTGAAAATGACTCTACTACCCAAAGCAATCTACAGATTCAATGCAATCCCTATCAAATTACCACTGGCATTTTTTACAGAACTAGAACCAAAAATTTCACAATTTGTATGGAAACACAAAAGACCCCGAATAGCCAAAGCAATCTTGAGAATGAAAAATGGAGCTGGAGGAATCAGGCTCCCTGACTTCAGACTATACTACAAGGCTACAGTAATCAAGACAGTATGGTACTGGCACAGAAACAGAAATATAGATCAATGGAACAGGATAGAAAGCCCAGATATAAACCCACACACATATGGTCACCTGATCTTTGATAAAGGAGGGAAGGATATACAGTGGAGAAAAGACAGCCTCTTCAATAAGTGGTGCTGGGAAAACTGGACAGGTACATGTGAAAGTATGAATTTAGAACACTCCCTAAAACCACACACAAAAATAAACTCAAAATGGGTTAAAGACCTAAATGTAAGGCCAGACACTGTCAAACTCTTAGAGGAAAACATAGGCAGAACACTCTATGACATCAATCACAGCAAGATCGTTTTTGACCCATCTCCTAGAGAAATGGAAATAAAAACAAAAATAAACAAATGGGACCTAATGAAACTTAAAAGCTTTTGCACAGCAAAGGATACCATAAACAAGACCAAAAGACAACCCTCAGAATGGGAGAAAATATTTGCAAATGAAGCAACTGACAAAGGATTAATCTCCAAAGTTTATAAGCAACTCCTGCAGCTCAATAACAAAAAAACAAACAACCCAATCCAAAAATGGGCAGAACACCTAAATAGACATTTCTCCAAAGAAGATATAAAGATTGCCAACAAACATATGAAAGAATGCTCCACATCATTAATCATTAGAGAAATGCAAATCAAAACTACAATGAGATATCATCTCACACGGGTCAGATTGGCCATCATCAAAAACTCTAGGAACAATAAATGCTGGAGAGCTTGTGGAGAAAAGGGAACACTCTTGCACTGCTGGTGGGAATGTAAATTGATACAGCCACTATGGAGAACAGTATGGAGGTTTCTTAAAAAACTACAAATAGAACTACCATACGACCCTGCAATCCCACTACTGGGCATATACCCTGAGAAAACCATAATTCAAAAAGAGTCATGTACCAAAATGTTTATTGCAGCTCTATTTACGATAGCCAGGACATGGAAGCAACCTAAGTGTCCATCAACAGATGAATGGATAAAGAAGATGTGGCACATATATACAATGGAATATTACTCAGCCATAAAGAGAGATGAAACTGAGTTACTTATAATGAGGTGGATAGACCTGGAGTCTGTCATACAGAGTGAAGTAAGTCAGAAGGAGAAAAACAAATACCATATACTAACACATATATATGGAATCTAAGAAAAAAAATGTCATGAAGAGATTAGTGGTAGGACGGGAATAAAACACAGACTTACTAGAACATGGACTTGAGGATATGGTGAGGGGGAAGGGTAAGCTGTGACGAAGTGAGAGAGTGGCAGGGACATATATACAGTATCAAATGTAAATTAGATAGGTAGTGGGAAGGAGCTGCATAGCACAGGTAGATCACCTCTGTGCTTTGTGACCACCTAGAGGGGTGGAATAGGGAGGGTGGGAGGGAGGGTGATGCAAGAGGGAAGAGATATGGGAACATATGTATATGTATAACTGATTCACTTTGTTGTAAAGGAGAAACTAACACACTATTGTAAAACAGTTATACTCCAATAAAGATGTTTAAAAAAAATGATCTTAGTATTATTTTTGTAGTTATAGTTATACTGAATTCTAGTTGGAGAAATGTTTTCTTTTATTACAGATGTTTTCTTTTGTCATAGATGAAGCTTCTTGAAGTAAGAAAACAAATTAAATTATATCACATGTACTGTATAGGAAAACTATATACTTCTTAACTATACAGAAAATTTTAAGGAAGACTATATACTTCTTTTAGGAAGCCTGTATACTTCTTAACTGTACAGAAAGTTTTTACACAGTGTATTTTTATATGACCAGATTGCAGTTTAAAACTGGGTTGGATATTTGCTTTTCTGTAGAGCTACATGGTATATGTGTAAACAGTAAAAATAACAAAAAAATTTAACTTACTTTTTCCCAAAAAAAATATAAGAAATCTTTAATAGTCACAATGATTCTTATAATAATAATCCCTCTATTGATAAATGCATATTCCTTGAACTAATCATTCTCACCAATCCATATACAGTAGTTTACCTGCTTCTTCTACTGTTAGCATTCTTAGGCTTCCTGGCTGAAGTATGTGCATTGTCCTTCCTTGTATTTCTACATTATATAAATACAAAAGCATTAAAAGCAGTGAAAAATTCAGTAAATTAGCTTGTTTTTGCTTCACAAAAAAAAACCACTATAAATTAAGTAAATTGCTCACTTTGTCTTCATTTTGTTCCAGGGTGCTTTGGTCAGTGCAGGTTCAGATGATACACTTCATTTGTGGAACCTTAGACAAAAAAGGCCAGCAATTCTTCATTCTCTTAAATTTAACAGAGAACGGTAAGAATGTAAGAGTTAAACAATTTCTTAATGTGTAAGAAAATTATTTCCTGAGTAAGTTTCAGGTTAATTTTTGAACGAATTTAAAAAAGAATATTAATAGCTAGAAATAGTATTTATGCTTACTTTTATAATAGTTTATTTTCATAGAAAATTCATAATTGATATAGATTCAGTCCTTTTCTAACAGGGAACTCCTATCTTCTTGTTCTCCTTGCTATAAACTAGGACTTCACCAATGATGTGTTCTTTTCCTTAGGTCAAGGTGCTGAAAACCCAGACCTAAAATTTAAAAGTCAAGTAAATACTAAATGTATTTCTACACCTTTTGATCATGGAAGTTACCTCCTACAATTTCACCCTTTTGCTTAAATATTTTTTACCTTAAAAAATATGAGACAGAGGTTTTAGACATCCAAAAATGTTGCTACTAAGTGATGTGCAACATTGCACATCCAAGATTAATATTTTCAAAGATGGTGAATTGATCAGAATTCAAATTCTCCCATTTTAGAATGAAATAATAATTGGAAAAAGAAAATTTTATGAATGGATATGGAAAATGTTATTAGATTTTATTTGTAACAAATTGTCCCAAATTTTAATGTTTCTAGTGTTGGTTTCAACCAGAGCTACAATATAACAGACATCTACTTAGCTGATAATCCACCTTGAGATAAAGTAAAGTTTGTATTTTATTATCTGTATCTGTTATTTAACTATTAAATGATCTGATATTTGTTTATTATTTGGGAAACAGTCAAACTTTTTGGTGTGATTGAGAAGGGCTATCACAGGAAAAATTGATTTTAATGAAAGAAAGAGAAACCTCTGAGAAGTAAATTTACACAGATTAGCAAGTACTAGTCAAAACTGAGTTAGGTAGATAATAGAGACAGGCAGCCACTGCTGAGAGCTTAAGAAAGTGCTTATTTTATTTTGTTGAATGGTAATAGTTCATAAGGAATCATCACTGTATGGGCAGAGCTTAATGAAGTAAACCTGTTTTTATAGGTTTGATGACAAAAAAGGATGGCAGCTATACAGACATTCTTCCTTTTTCTATCTGGAGCTTTTTCTTTTTCTTCTTATATGCATACTGTAATATTTGAATCATTAACCTTCAGTATTCTGAGTAGTATTCATGAGTATTATGTCCGCAGTATTTTGTGATTCAGCATCAATGGAAGTTTTTGTTAATCCAGTATTTTTTTGAGAGGAGGAAATTTATATTTTAGCTATTTGCTAAAACTAGATAGGACTTCTATCTTTATATTAGATCTAATTTTGGTTATTTTATCTTAAAATTTAAAATAAGTAATGTAGCAAATATTTCAGGATATGAAAAATTGAAAGATCAGTCAAGAGTTGTTATACTGTTCCTTGTACCTTTACCACTAAAAATATTACATACTCAGATATTGCCATACTGATTTTATCTCTTTCTCTACTTGTAAGATTTTTTGTTTGTCAAAGTTTTGAGTAGATCTGGCCTTACCCTTTTGTGTAGATAGGCAGAATGAGTTTTTTCCCCCTCACAACTGGAATGTTGAAGGAAATGTTCTGGCCTCTTTTATAGCTATTTTGGGGAGAAGAAATGATTGATGGTGATGATTTCCAATTATAATTTTATTAACTCATTTGAGGTATATTTAACTGGTAGGAACATAAAAGACCAAGCTGACAGATTTTGGACAAGTTTAAATCTTAGGAACTTTGCAGGCATTGCCTATTTTTTAAAATTGATTTTTATTGGAGTATAGTTGCTTTACAATGTTTTGTTAGTTTCTGCTGTACAGGAAAGTGAATCAGTTATACGTATACATATATCCCCTCTATTTTAGATTTCTTTCCCATTTAGGTCACCACAGAGCATTGAGTAGAGTTCCCTGTGCTATACAGTAGGTTCTCATTAGTTATCTGTTTTATACATAGTAGTGTATATATGTCAATCCCAATCTCCTACTTCATCCCACCCACCCCCCTTGGTATCCCTAAGTTTGTTCTCTACATCTGTGTCTGTATTTCTGCTTTGCAAATAAGTTCATCTATACCATTTTTCTAGATTCCACATATAAGTGATATTATATGATATTTGTTTTTCTCCTTCTGACTTATTTCACTCTGTATGACAGTCTCTGGGTCTGTCCACGTCTCTGCAAATGGCACTATTTCGTTCCTTTTATGGCTAATATTCCACTGTATATATGTAGCACATCTTCTTTATTCATCTTCTGTTGATGGACATTTAGGTTGCTTTCATGTCCTGGCTATTTTAAATAGTGCTGAAATGAACATTGGGGTGGATGTATCTTTTTGAATTATGGCTTTCTCCAGATATATGCCCAGGAGTGGGATTACTGAGTCATATGGTAGTTCTATTTTTAGTTTTTTGAGGAATCTCCATACTGTTCTCCATAGTGGTTGTGCCAATTTGCATTCCCAACAGTGTAAGAGGGTTCCCTTTTCTCTACACACTCTCCAGCATTTATTGTTTGTAGGTTTTTTTGATGATGGCCATTCTGACCAGTGTGAGGTGATACCTCATTGTAGTTTTGATTTGTATTTTTTCTAACAGTGATTTTGAGCATCTTTTCATGTGCCTCTTGGCCATCTGTATGTCTTCTTTGGAGAAATGTCTATCTAGGTCTTCTGCCCATTTTTTCTTCGGGCTGTTTGTGTTTTTGATATTGAGCTGCATGAGCTTTTTGTAGACTTTGGAGATTAACCCCTTGTCAGTTGCTTCATTTGCAAATATCTTCTCCCATTCTGAGGGTTGTCTTTTCATTTTTTTTATGGTTTCCTTTGCTGTGCAAGAGCTTTTAAGTTTAATTAGGTCCCATTTGTTTATTTTTGTTTTTATTTTCATAATTCTAGGAGGTGGGTCAAAAAAGATCTTGCTGTGATTTATATGAAAGAATGTTCTGCCTATGTTTTCCTCTGAGAGGTTTATAGTGTCTGGTCTTACATTTAGGTCTTTAATCCATTTGGAGTTTATTTTTGTGTATGGTGTTAGGGAGTGTTCTAATTTCATTCTTTTACATGAAATTAAAAGACAATGCTGTCCGACATTGCCTATTTTAATGCTTACAGAAATGTGATAATCTTTTTGTGAAAGATAAATTAATTATCTTGAACTTGAGAATAATCATTAATATCACAATTTATTGTGGAGGGGAAAATATCTTTAAGTGTATTGTGAATGCAAGGCTTAAGTCAATGAAGGATAATTTAACCAAGCGTCTTTGGGAACTCTAAGCCCTCTTAAATTGGCCATTTAACTGTATACATTTCTATATACTTGTCAACTGAAAGAAAGACACACAATGTGAGAGTTGTGAGTGAAGTTTTATTGAGGGTCTTACTGAGGACTATAGCTAGGAGATAGCCTCTCAGATAGCTCTGAGGAACTGCTCCAAAACCATAGGGAAGGAGCCAGTATATAAATTTTTTGGCTGGGAAATACACGTAGTCAAGCATAAAAGATTACTGCTAATCACAAGGAACAGACATCTCAAGTTAATGATTTAAGTGCTTTTCTGTGTATGGGAAGATGCAAGAATCTGGGGTCATTGAAATTTTTCCTTAGATATGAATCTTAACTGTCTAGGGACCATATATCTAAAACACAGAATGCTCCATCCTGTTTTTCTCTGTCTTGAATTCCCCTCTGGGGGCACTGTCAGTGGGTGACTGCAGTGGGTTGCAACTTAATCCTTGTAGAACTGGAATGTTGGTCAATATTCTTTGTTTATGTATCCTTATGCTTATTCCATATACATACATACATATTTAGTTTATATAGTTTGTAAATTTTAGTTTTTTAATTAGGGCAACTTCAGTCTTTGGTTTTATAGTCTTTGAAGGTAGCAACCAGGCTTAGATTGTTGAGAAATAGGTTTAGATATTTCAGCTGCTTCTGGTGGATGATCTTTGGGTTCCTCTCATATCTGAGTTTATAAACCTAAATATGGAAGAAAAACTTTTGATTACTGTGATGCATGATCTGAAAAATGAATAAAGTCAAACATTTACATTTCAGGCATATTAACAGTCCTTGCTATCACTGATCATAAATCATGTAATGTTGGGGAGAGCCTAGAATTGTTTTGTATGGTTTTCAAGTAAAATTCAACAGATAGGCTATAATATACAGATCATAAAGTATTTGTACTGATTATATCAGAGTTTATTTTTTCTATCGGTGGTGTTCTGCAATTAATATTGTCAGAATACTTCTAAGGAATATTAGCTAAACTGCCAGGAAGGAATATGTTATTAAGAACCTTATTTCTGAAATCTCTAGTAGACTTGACCCATCAGAGTTGGCTTTGGGGGACACTATTTATAACTCAAATTTAAAATATTTTATTGCTAGGGCTTCCCTGGTGGCGCAGTGGTTGAGAATCCGCCTGCCGATGCAGGAGACACGGGTTCGTGCCCTGGTCCGGGAAGATCCCACATGCCGCGGAGCAACTAAGCCCGTGAGCCATGGCCGCTGAGCCTGTGCGTCCGGAGCCTGTGCTCCGCAACGGGAGAGGCCACAACAGTGAGAGGCCCGCATACCGCACAAAAAAAAAAAAAAAAAAAAAAAAAAAAATTTTATTGCTTTATAAAGATAATCTGAATTACTTTTCTTTTAAAATTTTCTTAAGTAATTAACATATTTGCCTGGTTTGACAGTCAAGAGATAAAAGTTGTATGTACAGTGAAGGATCTTTCTTCCACTCCTGTCCCCTGGACACTTAGTGTCTATCCACAGAGCCAAGCAGTGTTATTAATTTCTTGTATCTTTCTAGAGACTCATTCTGTACACATATAAACAAATATTATATGTGACATAATTTTCTTCATGTATAGACAAATATGAAAGTATCATATATTTCTGTTACACAAGTTGTAGCACATTATACAAAGAGTTTTATACCTTGTTTTTTTCTCTTTATGTGTTCTCAAGATCATTCCTTATCAGTACATAAAAAGTTTCCTTATTCTTTTTTTGGTGTGTGTGCAAATGTTACCGAACTATCAAGAAACTGTGTAAATATTAAGTGTATGCCTTGAAATAATTTTACATCCATGTAACAAATTCACAATTCAAGAAACAGAAAATTGCTAAAGCCACAGAAATCCCTCTGTGTTACCTTCGAATCACTACCTAACCCCCAAGTGTAACACTATTCTGATTTCAAACATTATAGATTAGTTTTGCCTATTGTTTTTGACAGTTATAGGAATGGAATTGTACATATCTACTTACTTGTATTTGGCTTCTTTTTAAGAAAATAAATTTAATTAATTTGGCTACATTGGGTCTTCGTTGCTGTGCATGGGCTTTCTCTAGTTGTGGCGAGTGGGGGCTACTCTTCATTGCTGTGCGTGGGCTTCTCATTGCAGTGGCTTCTCTTGTTGCGGAGCATGGGCTCTAGGCACGTGGGCTTCAGTAGTTGTGGCTCGTGGGCTTTAGAGCACAGGCTCAGTAGTTGTGGCACACAGGCTTAGTTGCTCCACGGCATGTGGGAGCTTCCTGGACCAGAGCTTGAACCTGTGTCCCCTGCATTGGCAGGTGGATTCTTAACCACTGTGCCGTCAGGGAAGTCCCTGTTTGGCTTCTTTTGCTCAACATTATATTTGTAAGTTTCATTCATGTTGCATGTAGCCGTAGTTTATTATTTTCATTGTTATGTAGTATTCAATTTAATGGATATTCTTTAATTTGATTCTTTAATTTTAATTTTTTAAATTTAATTCTTTAATTTTAAAACTTTTAAAATTTTGTAAATTTTAGAAATAGCTTGTCAAATTCCACAAACACATCTGCTGAGATTTTGATTAGACATATCAAAAATCTGTAGATCAATTTGGGAAGAACTGACATTCCCCATGATGACGGGGAATGGCAATATCGATTGATTGTCCTTAACAATGATGACGTATTGATTCATTGTCTGAATCACACACAGTCAGGGAATCAAACATGGTATATATCCCACCACTTAGGTATTCTTTGATTTCTCTAAATGACATTTATAGATTTCTCTGTAGAGGTCTTCTACGTTTTTGTTATTTTTAGTCATAAATATTTGATAATTTTAAATGCTGTTGAAAATTGTACATAGTGATAAGAGGATAATATATTGTAAATTGTACATAATGATAATTATAATATATTATTTTTCATATTTTTGTTGGAATATGAAAATATAATTTATTTTTATATGTTGACTTTGTGTCCAATGACTTTAATTAAATTCAGTTAATAATTCAAATTCTTTATCTATTGTAGATAAACAGTCATGCTGTCTTCAAATAATGACAGTTTTATTTCCTTCTTTACTTTTATATGTATTTATATTTATTTCTTTTTATTATTGCACCGAGGTTAGGACCTTGTATTAGGTTTTTTTTTTTTCACTGTTGGAGTACTGAAGCATTTATTTATTTATTATTATTAATCTTTTTTACATCTTTATTGGAGTATAATTGCTTTACAGTGTTGTTAGTTGCTGCTGTACAACAAAGTGAGTCAGTTATATGTATATATATATCCCCATATCCCTTCCCTCTTGAGCCTCCCTCCCACCGTCCCTATCCTACCTCTCTAGGTCATCACAAAGCATTGAGCTGATCTCCCTGTGCTATGCAGCACTTCCCACTAGCCTTCCACTTTACATTTGGTAGTGTATATATGTCAATGCTACTCTCTCACTTCATCCCAGCTTCCCCTTCCCCCGCCTGTTGTGTTAGTTATTTATTGCTGTGTGACAAAATTACACAAACTTAGTGGCTTAAAACAACATGCATTTCTTATCTCAGAGTTTGTAGGTCAGGAAACCAGGCGTGGCTTAGATGAGTTTCTGTTTCAGGATCTCACAAACTACAGTTAAGTTGACTGCCAGGGCTGTGACCTCATCTGAGGCTTCACTGGGAAAGGAACCATTTTCAAAACTTATTTGGTTGTTGGCAGCATTCTGTTCCCTAGCAAGTTGATGCATCGAGAGCCTTAGTTTTTACTGGCTGTTGACCAGAGACCACTGTCAGTTGCTTGCCAAATACCTTTCTCCATAGGCCATCTGACAACCTAGCAGCTTCCTTCTTCAGAGCCAATAAGGGAGAGAGTCTCCTCACAAGATGAATATTACAATCACATGTAATTTAGTTATAAAAGTGGCATCTCATGACCCTTGCCATATTCTATTGGTTATAAGCAAATCACAGGTCCTGTGCATACTGAAGGGGAAGGGGATTATGCAAGGGCAAGGATATCAAGAGGTGGTGATTGTGGGGACTACCTTGGAATCTGTCCTGATCTTAGGGAAAATATTTTTATTATTTCACCTTTAAGTATATGTTTGCTGCAAGCTTTTAAATAGATATTCTTTTTTTTTTTTTTTTTTTTTTTTTTTTTTTTTGCGGTATGCGGGCCTCTCACTGTTGTGGCCTCTCCCCTTGCGGAGCACAGGCTCCGGACGCCCAGGCTCAATGGCCATGGCTCACGGGCCCAGCTGCTCCGCGGCATGTGGAATCTTCCCGGACCGGGGCACGAACCCGTGTCCCCTGCATCAGCAGTCAGACTCCCAACCACTATGCCACCAGGGAAGCCCTAAATAGATATTTTTTATTAGTTTAAGGAAGTTTCTTGTGCTCCTGATTTGTTATAAGCATATATATTTTAAAATAATGAATGGTGTTAAATTTTATCACATAGTTCTTATGCTTCTTTTGTGATGATCATATTATTTTTTCTTTTTTATCTATTAATGTGGTAAATGACATCACTTGATTTTTGCTTGTGAAATTACCCTTGTATTCCCAGAATAAATACAACTTTTGTGATGTATTAGCATTAATATATGTGCTGGATTTGCTAATATTTTGCTAATAAGTTGGTTAAGAGTTTTATATCTATGTTAAAAAGAGCTTTGCATGAAAGATTCCTTTCTTTTGAATTCCCTGCTAGGTTCTCATGTCATAGTTATTTTGACCTTATAAAATGAATGGGGGAATGTTTCCTCTTTTCTATACTCTACAAATACTTGTGAAAGATTGATGTTATTTCTTTCTTAAAATTTGAAAAGAAATTCACCAGTAAAGCAATCTGGGCCTGGGTTTTTCTCTGTGGGAAGATTTAAAATGGCATATTCATTTCTTTAATAGGTTTAGGAATATTCAGATATTTTTTTTTTCCTTGAGTCAGTTTTGGTAAGTTATGTTTTGGTAGAAATTTATCCTGTTCATCAAAATTTTTAAATTTATTGGCCTTAACAGTAGTGTCTATAGTACTTTCCTATTTTTCATTCTTTTTTTTTTCTCTCTGTCTTTTAAATTGAGGTATAGCTGATTTACAATATTGTGTTAGTTTCAGGTGTAAAGCAGAGTGATTCAGTTATATATATATTTCAGATTATTTTCCATTATAGGTTATTATAAGATATTGAATACTGTTCCCTGAGTTATACAGTAAATCCTATTGCTTATCTGTTTTATATATAGTAGTGTATATTCGTTAATCCCATACTCCTAATTTATCCCTCCCCTCTTCCCTTTCCCCTTTGGTAACCCATAAATTTGTTTTTTAAGTCTGTGAGTCTCTTTCTGTTTTGTAAATAAGTTCATTTATATCATTTTTTTTTAGATTCCACATAAGTGATTTCATATGATATTTTTCTTTCTCTGTCTGACTTACTTCACATAGTATGGTAAACTCCAGTCCATCTATGTTGCTGCAAATGGCATTATTTCATTCTTTTTAATTCCATTGTATATATGTACCACATCTTCTTTTTCCATTCCTGTTGATGGACACTTAGGTTGCTTCCATGTCTTGGCTATTGTAAACAGCGCTACAATGAACACTGGGGGTGCATGTATCCTTTCGAACCATGGTTTTCACTTTTCTCCACACCCTCTCCAGCATTTATTGTTTGTAGACTTTTTGATGATGGCCATTCTGACCAGTGTGAGGTGATATCTTGTGGTTTTGATTTGCATTTCTCTGATAATTAGTTATGTTGAGCATCTTTTCATGTGCCTGTTGGTCATCTGTATGTCTTCTTTGGAGAAATGTCTATTTGATAATTAGTTATGTTGAGCATCTTTTCATGTGCCTGTTGGTCATCTGTATGTCTTCTTTGGAGAAATGTCTATTTAGGTCTTCTGACCATTTTTGCATTGGGTTTTTTGTGTTTTTTCTGGTATTGAACTGCATGAGCTGTTTGTAGATTTTGGAGATTAATCCTTTGTCAGTTGTTTCATTTGCAAATATTTTCTCCCATTCTGTAGGCTGTCTTTTCATTTTGTTTATGATTTCCTTTGCTGTGCAAAAGTTTTTGAGTTTAATTAGGTCCCATTTGTTTACTTTTGCTTTTATTTCCATTACTCTAGGAGATGGATAGAAAAAGCTATTGCTATGATTTATGTCAAAGGGTGTTCTTCTGTTTTCCTCTGAGAGTTTTATAGTGTCAGTCTTACATTAGGTCTTTAATCCATTTTTAGTTTATTTTTGTGTATGGTGTTAAAGAATGTTCTAATTTCATTCTTTTTTATGGCTGAGTAATATCCCATTGTGTATATATATATATATACATATATATATATGTATATATATATATATACACCACATGTTCTTTACAGATGGCCAACAGGCACATGAAAAGATGCTCAGCATCGCTAATTATTAGAGAAAAGCAAGTCAAAACCACAATGAGGTATCACTTCACACCGGTCAGAATGCCATCATCAAAAAGTCTACAATTAATAAATGCTGCAGAGGGTATGGAGAAAAGTGAACCCTCCTATACTGTTGGTGGGACTGTAAATTGGTACAGCCACTATGAAAAAACAGTATGGAGATTCCTTAAAAAACTAAAAACAGAGCTACCATATGATCCAGCAATTCTACTCCTGGGCATATACCCAGAAAACATGAAAACTCAATTCAAAAAATACATGCACCCCAATGCTCATAGCAGCAATATTTACAATAGCCAAGACATGAAAGCAACCTAAGTGTCCATCAACTGATGAATATATAGAGAAGATCTGTTCTTCATTCTTGATATTGGTGATTTTTGAGTGATCATTTTTCATGATCAATCTGCATATTTATCATTTTTGTGATTTTGATAGATTTATCATTTTGATGGATTTGTTGACTTCCTCAGTTGAACAGCATATGTCGCTGTAGTTCATTGATTACTACTCTTTGCAACTTTTTTTTTTTTTTTTTTTTTTGTGGTACCCGGGCCTCTCACTGTTGTGGCCTCTCCCGTTGTGGAGCACAGGCTCCGGACGCACAGGCTCAGCGGCCATGGCTCATGGGCTCAGCCAATCCGCGGCATGTGGGATCTTCCCGGACCGGGGCATGAACCCGTGTCCCCTGCGTCGGCAGGCAGACCCTCAACCACTGCGCCACCAGGGAAGCCCCTCTTTGCAACTTTTGTTTTGTCTGATTAACTATCTTTTAACTAGGTTCTTGAGATGGAATCTCATGTAATTAATTTAATATTTCTTCATTATAACAAATGAATTTAAGGCTAAAATTTTTCCTGTAAATTATACTGTTTTAGCTGTATTTGGAGATTGTAGGTATGTCTTATCCTTATTAACGTGAAGCTAAAATCTTTTATAATTTCTCCATGATTTCTTGTGTTATTTATAAATGACTTACTTTCCAAGCAGTTGGAGGTTTTCTATTTATCTTTTTATTGTTAGTAAACAATGAAATACCATGGAGAGATTATAGTCTATATGATTTTAGTTCTTTTTTCATTTGTTAAGACTTGTTTTATGATTCTGAATATGGACAATTTTGGTAAATGTGCACAAAAACTGAATTTTTAGTCATCTGTTATTGGGTGCATGTTATATATGTAAATTAGACCAGGTTTGTTAATTGTCTTGTTTGGATTTTTAAATTATTACTGACTTCTATTTATATTTGTTCTATGTAGTATTGAGGAGTGTTAAAATATCCCACTATGATTATAGACCTGACTACCTCTCTTTCTCTCTCTCTTTTTTTATTGGGGTATAGTTGTTTACAATGTTGTTAGTTTCTACTGCACAGTGAAATGAAGTAGAGGGATACTTCTCTTTTTAATGCTAACAGTTTATATGTTTTGAAGCTAAATTGTTGGATGCATACAGATGTGGAATTGTTATGTATATATTTATCCCCTTTCTCTTTAGTAATGTATCTTGTTTTAAAATATACATTGTTTATATTTATATAGCTATACCAGCTTTCCTTGGTTAGTGTTTGCATGGTGTGTATTTTTCTATTGTTTTACTGTCAGTTTCTCTGTGTTCATTTTTGTAAACATATACTTTAAAAAATTAGCCTGACAATCTTGGTCTTATACTTGGTATATTTACATTTAATATAGTTTACTGATATATCTGGGTTTATATCTACTATCTTAATGTTTTTTATTTCACTCCAATTTTTATGTTTCTTTTTAATTTTCCTTACTTTCTTTTGATTTAAACTTTTGATTATCCTATTTTCTCTATGTGAAGCTAATATGTATTTTTTCCCTTTTGTTTGAGGGTTTAACTTAGAGATTTCAACATAGAAGCTTCACTTATTTCAGTCTAAAACAGTATTTCTTTTGTCATTTCTTTGATAATGACAGTAACTTAACGTTTATCTCCATTTACCATCCCTCTTGCCTTTTGTATAATTGATACCATGTGTTGTATTTCTAGATTCACTTTAAATTCCATAATGTATTGCTAATAAGTTTATAATCTCAATATTCAGTTTATATTAATATATTTTTACCATTATATATTTATTCTTTCTTCTGATCCTTATCTCTTCCTGTAATTCTGTTTGGATTCATTTTCTTCTTCCTAAAGAATATTCTTTATTCTTTATTTTACTCTAGGTTTATTAGGATGAATTCTCTCAGGCTTTGTTTGTTGTTATTTCACTTTTTAGAAAACTTCTTATTTTGAAATAATTGTATATTTGCAGGAAGTTGCAAAAATAGTTCAGAGAGGTTCTGTGTTCCCCTCACCCAGTTTTCTCCAATTATAATATCTTATATAACTATAGTACAGTATTAACCAAGAGATCAACATTGTACTACTCACAGTTTCAGATTTCACTAACTTTACATGTACTCATTTGTGTGTGTGTGTTTGTAGTTGAGTCTGCATAAATAATGCAATTTTATCATATGTGGACACTCATGTAAACACCACTACAATCAAAATAAACTGTTCTATTATTACAGAGATCTTTTTTGTGTTGCACCTTTATAGTTACACTCACTCTCCTCCTTCCCTGTCCCATTACTAACCCATGGAAGTTTTCTGCATATAGATCTTGTACATATGTTGTTAGAATTATGTCCATGCATCTCATTTTTTGGTGCTATTATAGATGGTATTGTGTTTTTAAATTTAAATTCCAATTGTTCATTTCTGGTACATAGTAAAGCAATCGACAGCAATTGTCCTGTATCCTGAAACCTTACTAAAATTGCTTATTAGTTTTAGGAGGTTGTTTTTGTCAGTTCTTTGGAATTTTCTGCATAGACAATCATGTCTTCTATGAGCATAGACATTTTAATTTCTTTTTTTCCCAATCTGTACATCATTTATTTCTTTTTAATTTTCATATTACATTAGCTAGGTCATCTAATACAATGTTGAATAGGAGTGATGAGAGGGGACATCATTCCCTTGTTTCTGATCTTAGGGGACAATCATCTATTCTGACCATTAAGTGTGATGTTGAAGCATTTTTATAGCTATTCTTTATCAAGTTGAAGAAGTTCCTCTTTATTCCAGTTTACTGAGAGTTTTTGTTATTGAGCAAGGGCTCGTGTGCCCATGGCACAGAAAGCCAAACTCTGACAGTCGTTGTTTGAAGCCAAGTTAGGGCCTAATTGTAGGGCGGCAAGCAAGGGAGTGGGAGAGGTGTCTCAGACTTACTCCAACTTGGTCAGTTTTTTTATAAGGGGGAAGAACATAGAGGCTGGATTAATCATCATCTCATGACATTTCTTAATCATTGTTTCGGGAGTCATCATGTCTCTGGTTTATGATTCTCAGGCCAGGTGGTCCATGGCTCAGTGGTCTGTTAGCTCATCTTGTCCTGGAGAAACAACCTGAGTTTGTACGTTAATGATATCTATAGTAGCAATTTTAGTACATTAATGATGTCACCAACAATAGCAATTTTAGTCATTTGACTCTGGTTGATTAGTTTTCAGTTAGCACAGAATTGATGTCAGAGGGGACAAGAAAGGGAATAAAGTTTTTTTTTTTTTTTTTTTTTTTTTTTTTTCGGTAGGCGGGCCTCTCACTGTTGTGACCTCTCCCGTTGTGGAGCACAGGGCACAGGCTCCGGACGCGCAGGCTCAGCGGCCATGGCTCACGGACCCAGCCGCTCCGTGGCATGTGGGATCTTCCCGGACCGGGGCATGAACCCGTGTCCCCTGCATCGGCAGGCAGATTCTCAACCACTGGGCCACCAGGGAAGCCCGGGAATAAAGTTTCTGATGGAGAGATTAATCATAAACTTAGTAAGGGAACTCAGATTTAGCAAGAGTTGGTCTCATTCTTGTTATGAATGAGTGCTGGATTTTTTCAAATGTTTTTCCTGCATCTATTGACATTGATCCTTCTTCTTTAGACTGGTGATATAATTCATTACATAATTGATTTTCAAATACTGAACTAGCCTTGCATACCTAGAATAAATCACATTGAGTTGTAGTGTAGAATTATTTTTATACATTTAAAAAATTTGATTTGTTAATATTTTGTTGAAGATTTTTGCAGGTATGCTTATGAGAATCATTGGTCTATTGTTTTCCTTTCTTGTGATGTCTTTGTCTGGTTTTGGTATTAGGCTAATGTTAGCCTCATAGCATGAGTTAGAAAGTGTTGCCTATGCTTCTATTTTCTGGAAGAGATTATAGATAATTGGTATTTTCTTTTCCTTAAATGTTTTGTGGAGTTCACTAATGAACCCATCTGAGCCTGTTGCTTTCTTTCTTTTATTTTTTTTAAGGTTATTAATTCACTCAGTTTCTTTAATAGGTGTAGTCCTACCGTGTGATTGAACCACACTGACTCCATTTTGTTAGCTCCATCTTAGGCCTGAAGTCTTTAATCCCTCCTCTTTCTGTGGGACTGAACTTTAGCCTACTCACAAGGAATAAGCCCAAACTAGATAAGTCCCCAATCAACTTCTACCCTTGCCTTCATCTGTTATGAAAACTAGAAGAATGCCTTTTGCTGATACAGATGCTTAATGGTCACGAGACCCCTGGGGTGGGGGGAAACCCTTGTTCCTGTTGGTATGGACATGCTTCTCACTTGGTAGGCAGATTCTATTTTTACCTTTGGCCCTTTTATATCTCTAGGCACCCCTTTCATCCTCTTGGAGAGCAGCTGCAAATGCCTCTGAATCATTGTCCACTCGATCCTGCCTTTGTGTAAGATAACTACAGTAAACTTCATAATTGCACTTTCTGGAGGTGCCTGCTTCATTTTTTGGTCTTAAAGTTCCCTCTCATTTCAAAGGATATTATTCAATACCTCCACCTCCCAACACCCATTCAGATTATCTACTTTTCTTTGTGTGAGTTTTAGTAGTTTGTGTCTTTCAAAGACTCAGGGCAGTTCTTACAGGTTATCAAACTTGTGGACATAGAATTTTTCATAGTATTCGTTAATGATCCTTTTAATGTTCATGGGATTAGCATGATGATCCTCCTTCGTTTCTGACATTGGCAATTTGTGTTTGCTTTCTTTTGCTCTTGATTAGCCTGGTTAGAGGTTTATCAATTTTATTAATCTTTTTAAAGAACAAGAGTTTGGTTTTGTTGATTTTCTCTATTTTTTATTTTTTTTAACTTCTGCTCTAATTTTTTACTGTTTCCTTTATTCTTCTTGCTTTAGTATTAAATTGCTCTTCTTTCTCTAGTTTCCCAAGGTGTAATATTAGATTATTGGTTTTAAAACTCTTTTTTTTAAAGTTTTATTTTAAATTGAGGTATAATTGATTTACATCATATTATGTTGTATTAGTTTCAGGTGTACAGCAAAGTGGTTCAGTTATATACACACACACACACACACACACACACACACACACACACACACATATACATATTCATCCTTTTTCAGATTCTTTTCCCATATAGGTCATTACACAGTATTGAGTATAGTTCCTTGTGCTATACAGTAGGTCCTTGTTGATTATCTATTTTGTGTATGGTAGTGTGTGTATGTTAATCCCAAATTCTTAATTTATCCCTCCCCGCACCTTTCCCCTTTGGTAACTACGTGTTTGTTTTATTTTCTCAAATATTCACTTTGGTGCTATAAATTTTCCTCTTAGCCCTGCTTTCACTGTGTCCTGTAAATTTTGAGTAGTTCTGCTTTAATTTAGTTAAAATATATAAAAAATTTTCTTGAGATGTCTTCTTTGAACCATGCTTTATTTAGATATGTATCTCTAAATGTGTGGGAATTTTCCAGCTATCTTTCTGTATTTGATTTCTAGTTCAGTTCCATCATATTTGGAAAACACACTTTATGTAATTCCTACTTTTAGAATTTGTTAAGGTATGTTTTATTCCAGAATGTGTTTGTCTTAATGAATATTTCTTGTGAGCCTAAACAGAATATAATTTTGCTGTTTTTATTTGGAGTAATCTATAAATGTCAATTACATCAAGTTGATTGATGCTGCTATTCTGGTCACCTGTATTCTGTCTTTCTGCCTGGGTGTTAGAGTCTCCAGCTATATTAATAAATTCTTCTCTTCATACTTGCATTTCTATCAGGTTTTTTTTCATGTATTTTAATGTCTGTTGTTATGTGCATGTACATTAAGATGTTACATCTTCTTGGAGAATTGACCTTTTTATCATTATTTTATGCCCATCCTTATCCCTGATAATATTTATTGCTCTGATGTCTGCTTTGTCTAAAATTAATATAGCTACTTTAGCTTTCTTTCGATTAGTGTTAGCATCATATGTATATCTATCTCCTTTCACATATAAGTGAAAACATGCAGTATTTGTCTTTCTCTGTCTAACTTACTTCACTAAATACAGTACCCTCCAGGTCCATCCATGTTGTCACAAATGACAAAATTGCATTTTTTCTATGGCTGAGTAATATTCCATTGTATACATCTCCCACATCTTCTTTATTCACTCATCTGTTGTTGGACACTTAGGTTCCTTCCGTATCTTGGCTGTTGTAAGTAATGTTGCTATGAACCTTGAGGTGCGTATATTTTTTGAATTAGTGTTTTCATTTTCGTTGGATAAATACCACAGAGTGGAACACTGTCAGTATTTTTAAGAGTTTTTGTTTCAATAACACATAGTTATTTTTCTTATCTACTTTGAAAATTTCTATCTTTTAATTTGTCAACAGACATTTACATGTAATTGTTGAATAGTTGAATTAATATCTGCCATATTTGTAACTGTTTTCTAAACATTGCACTTATTCTTTAAATCTTTTCTTCCCCCTTTTCTACCTTCTCTGGTTTTAATTGGGCATTTTATATGATTTTGTTTTCTCTCTTCTCCTAGTATATCAGTTATACTTCTTTAGAAAGTTTATAGTGGTTTTTCAATATGCATTTACAATGAATGTAAGTCTACTTTCCAATACCATACACTAAGGACACTAACAGGTTGTAAGTGAAGGGATGGAAAAAGATCTGTCAAGAAAATGGAAACCAAAAAAGAGTAAGGGTAGCTATACCTGTATCAGCAAAATATACTTTAGGTCCAACACTAACAAAAGACAAATAGTTCATTATATAATGATAAAGGGGTCAATTCATCAAGAGGATATAGCAGTTGTAAACATATACATATTGAATATCGGAGCAGTTAAGAATATTAAGCAATTGTTAACAGATATGAAGGGAAAAATAACAATTCAATAATAGTAGGGGACTTCAGCACCTACTTTTAGCAATGAGTAAATCATCCAGACAGAAAATCATTGCAGAAATAGTGGACCTTAATGACAGACACTTTAGACTAAATGGATCTAACAGACATACACAGAACATTCCACCCAACAGGAGCAGAATATACATTCTTCTCAAGTGCACATGGAACATACATACTTTAGGAGAGATCACATGATACATCACAAAACATGTCTTAGCATTTAAGAGGACTGAAATCATATCAAATATCTCCTGACCACAACAGTATGAAACTAAAAATCAATAACAGGAGGAATGCTGGAAAATTCACAATTATGTGGAGACTAAACATGATCTTGAACAGCCAATGGGCTGCAGAAGAAATCAATAGAGAAATCAAGAAATATCTTGAAATAAATGAAATTGGAAACATAATATTTCAAAACCTATGAAAGTCTGCAAAAGCAGTTCTAAGAGGGAAGATTGTAGTGATAAATGCCTACGTTACAAAATGAGACAGACCCTAATAATTTCACTTTACACTTCAAGGAACTAGAAATAGATCAAGGAACTAGAAATAGAAGAACAAACTAAGCCCAAAGTTAGCAGAAGGTAGGAAATAACAAAGAGAAGAGAAGAAATAAATGAAATAGAGACCAGAAAAACAATAGAAAAGATCATTGAAACTAAGAGCTGGTTCTTTGAAAAGATAAACAAAATAGATAAATATTTAGCTAGATTAACCAAGATAAGAAGACAGAGGACTCAAATAAAATCAGTATTGAAAGAGAAAACATTATAACTGATACCACAGAAATAAAAAGGATTATGAGAGACTACTACCAACAAGTATGTGCCAACAAACTGGATAATCTAGAAGAAATGGATATATTCCTCCAAACATATGATCTACCAAGACCAAAAAATGAAGAAACAGAAAATATAAACAGATGAGTAAGGATACTGAATCAGTAATTAAAAACCTCCCAACACAGAAAAGACTGGGACCAGATGGTTTAACTAGTGAATGCTACCAAACATTTAAATAATTAACACCAGTCCTCCTCAAACTCTTCCAAAAAAAACTGAAGAGGGGGGAATACTCCTAAACTCATTTTATGAGGCAAGCATTACTCTGATACAAAAGCCTATTAAAGATACTACAAGGAAAGAAAATTACAGACCAATATCCTGTTGAATATAGATGGAAAAGTTCTCAACATAATATTAGCAAACTGAATTAAACAGTACATTAAAAGGATCATTCACCATGATCAAGTGGGATTTATCCCCGGAATGCAAGAATTGTTCACCATACACAAATCAATTCTGTGATACACCATAGAATGAAAGATAAAAAAAAATAGGTACAGAAATGCATTCAAGAAAATGCAACGTGCTTCCATGAGAAAAACACTTGACAAATTGGGTATGGAAGGAATGTTCCTCAGCATAAAAAAGGTCATATATGACAAGCCAACAGGTAACATCATACTCAATGGTGAAAGTTAAAATCCTTTCCTATAAGATCAGGAAGAAGACAGGGATACCCACTCTTGCCATGTCTGTTCAGCATAATTCTGGAAGTCCTAGCCAGAGAAGTTAAACAAGAAAAAGAAATAAAAGGCATACATATTAGAAAGGAAGAAGTAAAATTATCTGTTTGCAGATGACATGATCTCATGCACAGAAAACCTTAAGACCCCACTAAAAATTTTTTAGAACTCATAAGTGAATTCAATAAAGTTGCAGAATACAAAATCAGCATACAGAAGCCTTTTGTATTTCTATACATAAACAGTTATCTGAAAGAGAAATTAAGAAAGCAACCCCATTTATAATAACATCAAAAGCAATATAATACTTAGAAATAAATTTAACCAAGGTGCTGAAAAACCTGTAGTCAAAAACTATAAAACATTGATTAAAAAGACTGAAGAAGACACAAATAAATGGAAAGATATCCCGTGTTCTTAGATTGGAATAATTAATATTGTTTAAATGGCCATACTACCCAAAGCAATCTACAGAGTCAATGTAGTTCCAGTCAAAATTCCAGTGACCTTTTTCTACCAAAATAGAAAAAACTATCAAATTTGTTTGGAACCACAAAAGACCCTGAATAGCCAAAACAATCCTGAGAAAGAAGAACAGAGCTGGAGGCATCACAATACCTGATTTCAAGCATTATTTCAGAGCTATAGAAATCAAAGCAGTATGGTACTACTGGCCTAAAAACAAGCATATAGATGTAACAGAATAAAGAGCTCAGACATAAACTCCAACAACTAATTTTTAACAAGGTCACCAAGAACACTCAATGAGGAAAGGACACTCTCTTCAATAAATGGTGTTGGGAAAACTGGTATCCACATGCAAAAGAATGAATTGGACCCCTTTCTTATGCCACTTACAATAATTAACTTGAAATGGATCAAAGATTTAAATGCAAGACCAAAAACTGTAAAACTACTAGAAGAAAACATAGGGAAAAAGATCCTTGACAATGTAGAATAAACAAGTGGGGCTATATTAAATTAAAGAGCTTCTGCACAGCAAAGGAAACAGTAAATTGAAAAGACAACCTAGGGAATGGGAGAAAATATCCACAAACCATATATCTGAATAGGGACTAATATCCAAAATATATAAAGAATGTATACAACTCAATAGCAAAAAAACCCAAATAATCCAATTTAAAAATGGGGAAAGAACATGAATAGACATTTTTCCAAAGAGGACATGCAAATGGCCAACAGATACATGAAAAGATGTTCAACATTACTAATCATCAGGGAAATGCAAATCAAAACCACAATGAGATATTACCTTACACCTGTTTTTATAAAAGGAACCAAGAGATAAAAAATGTTGTTTGGGATATGGATAAAAAGGAACATTTAAATACTGTTGGTGGGGAAGTAAATTTAAATAGATATAGCCATTATGGAAAAGAGTATGGAAGCTTCTCAAAAAATTAAAAGTTGAACTACCATATGATCCAGCAATCCCACTTTTGAGTAAAGAATTGAAATCACTATCTCAAAGAGATATCTGTACACCCATGTTCATTGCAGCATTATTCACAATAGTCAAGATATCAAAACAATCTGAGTCCATCAGTGGATAAAGAGGATGTAGTTTATATGTACAAAAAAATATTTCAACCATAAGAAAGAAGGAAATCCTGCCATCTGCAAAAACATGGATGGTCCTTGAGGGCATTATGCTAAGTGAGATGAGTGGGGCAGAGGAAGACAAATACTGTATGATATCCCTTATGTGGAATCTAACCTGAACTTGTAAAAACAGAGTAGAATGGTGTTATGAGGAGCTAGGGTATGGAGGAATTGGGGAGACGTTTTTTATGGGTACAAACTTGAAACTAGTAGATAAATAAGTTCTGGAGATCTAATGCACATCATAATGATTATAGTCAACAATACTGTATTATGAACTATAAAGGTGCTAAGAGACTAGATCTTAACTATTCTCCACACAAAAAAGAAATGATAATTATGTGGAGTGATAAATGTGTTAGCTAACATTACTGTGGTAATCATATTATACTATATAAATGTATCAAACCAACACCTTGTACACTTCAATCTTACACAATGTTATATGTCAATTATCTCAATAAAAAATTAAAAATAACATATTACTTCAAATATAGCTTATAATGGAAAATTCCAAATTGTTCTTCCTGTCCCTTATGACATTGTTGCCACTTAATTCATCTATCTATTTACAATAATTACACAGTGCATTGTTACTATTACTACTTTGAATAGACATTTATCTTTTAGATCAATTAAGAAAAAGAAATTATGTTATTTTACCTTCATTTATTCCTTCTCCCAAGTTCTTCTATTTTTAATGTAGATTCCATCTCCCTGAAAAATTTTCAACATTTTCTTTTGCCATGCAGCTCTACTAGCAAAAAAATTCTTAATTTAAAAAATTTTTCTGAGTGTTTTTTTAAATTATAGTTGCCTTACAATATTATATTAGTTTCAGGTCTACAGTATAGTGATTCAGTATTTTTTATAGATTATACTCCATTAAAAGTCCTTATAAGGTAATGGCTATAATTCCATGTTTTATACAATATAGCCTTGTTGCTTATCTATTTTATACATAGTAATTTGTATCTCTTAATCCCATACCCCTAACTTGTCCCTCCCATGTTCCCTATCCCATCTGGTAATCACTAGTTTGTTTCCTATATCTGTGGGTCTGTTTCTGTTTTGCTGTATACATTCACTTGTATTACTTTTTAGATTCCACATATAAGTGATATATAGTATTTGTCTTTCTTTATCTGACTTACTTCACTTAGTATGATAATCTCTAGGTCCATCCACATTGTTGCTGCAAATGGCATAATTACATTCTTTTTATAGCTGAGTAATATTCCATTGTGTGTGTGTGTGTGTGTGTATCACATCTTCTTTATCCATTCATCTGTTGATGCATACTTGGGTTGCTTCCATTATCTTGGCTATTGTAAATAGTGCTGCTATGAAGATTGGGGTGTGTATGTATTTCCAAATTAGTGGTTTGGATTTTGGGGGTTTTTTTGGGATATGTACCCGGGAGTGGAATTGCTGGGTCATATAGTAGTTCTATTCTTATTTTTTTGAGGACTCTCTACTGTTTTCCATAGTGGCTACACCACTGTGCTCACTCTGACAGTGTTTTTATTTCTTCACTCTTGGAGCATAATTTCTTTGGATATACAAATCTAGGTTGGTGAGGGTATTTTCCTCTCAGCACTTTGATTATTTCACTCCACTCTTATTCTTTCTTGCATGGTTTATGATGAGAAGTCCATCATAAACCTTATCCTTGTTTTCTCTATAGGTATTGTAGGTAAGGGGGCTTCCCCTCTACCCCTGGATTTATTCAAGATTTTCTCTTTGTTGTTGGTTTTCTGCAGTTTAAGTATGATAAAGCTAGGTGTTGATTTTGTATATTTCCCCCTCCTAGGTGTCTCTGAGCTTCCTGGATCTGTGGTTTGGTGTCTGTCTTTAATTTGGGGAAGTTTTTAGCCATTATTGCTTCAAATACTTCTATTCAGTTCTCTCTTTTGGCATTCCACTTATAAGTATGTTACAACTTTTGAAACTATCCCACAGTCCTTGGATATTCTCCCCTGCCTCTTTTTTTTCTCGTTGTATATAAGTTTGGCAAGTTCCTAGTAACCTATGTTCAGTTCGTTGATTGTTTACTTGGCCATATTGACTCTGGATGAACACATCAAATGCATTCTTCATTTTGTTTACAATGGTTTTAATATCTAATATTTCCATTTGATCATTGTTAATGTTTTCATCTCTTTGCTTACATTACCCATCTTGCATGTTGTTTACTATTTTCATTAGTGCAATTAAAATATTAATCATAGTTATTTTAAATTTCTTATCTAATAAGCATATTATTTTTGTCACATCTGAGTCTGGTTCTAATATTACTTTGTCTCTTCAGACATTTTCCCTTGCTTTTTAGCATGCCTTATAAATTTTTTGTAAAGCTAGACATGTGTATTGGGTAATAGTACTTGAGGTAGATAGGACTTCAATGTGCGGTTTTATGTTGATACAATAAGGAGTTAGGCTGTATCTACGTTTGCTGTGGCTGTAGGTACCAGAGGCGTCAAATTTTTCTAGTGTCCTTGATTTTGTCTCCCTTGCTTTTTGGATTCCCTAAGAACTTCTTATATAGAAATTTTGGAGTTGTAGTTCGTTCCAAGATTTCACTTCTCTCCTGGGTCCAATAGAGTAATTGATTTTCCATTTGTTAGGACTTTCTCATGTATTTTTTTTTTTTTACCATTCAGTTTTGAGCATTTAAAAATTTATTGTAAAAACTAGTCCTTTGTTGGATATGTGGTTTGTAAATATTTTCTCCCAGTCTATAGCTTGTATTTCCATGCTTGTAAGAGAGTCTTTCATGTAGAAAATGGGTTATATTTTGATGAAGCACAATTTATTAGTTCTATGATTATGGATCATACTTCTAAATTAAATCTAAGAACATACTGCTTAGTCCCAGATCCCAAGGATTTTCTCCTTTTTTTGGTAAAGTTTTATACTTTACATGTAAATATAAATGTGTGATCTGTTTTGAGCTAGTTTTTGTATAAGGTTTGAAGTTTAGGTAGAGATTCAATTTTGTCTCAGTAGATATCCAGTTCTCTAGTACTATTTGTTGACCTCCTTTCATTGAATTGACTAACGAATTTGTCAAAAGTCAGTTGGACATATTAAAGGGTTTATTTTTCTGTGTTCTCTATTCTATTGCATTGATCTATATTTCCATCACTCTGCAAATACCACATAGTCTTTATTATAGATATGTATGGCCTTGAAATTGGGTAGGCTGCTTCCTCCCAATTCATTCTTCTTTTTCACAATTGCTTTAGCTATTCTTGTCCCTTTGCCTTTCTATATAAATATTAAAATAAGCATGTCAACAAAATCTACAAAAATATTTGCCAGAGTTTTATAAAAATGTGAATTGACATTTTTACAATGTTGAGTATTAAAATTCATGAACACAGCATGTCTGTTTACTTAGATCTTTTATTTCTTTCATCTGGATTTTGTAGTTTTTAGCATTCAAGTTCTGTAATTGTTTTTTATATTTATATCTCAGTATATCATATTTTGAGTGATTTTAAATGGTGTTGCATTTTTAGCTTACACATGCTCATTGTTAGTGTGTAGAAATACAACTGAGTTTTATATGTTTATCTTATATGCTGCCTCATTACTGAACTTATTTATTAGTTCTGTGAGTTTCTTTGCAGACTCCTTGGGATTTTCTATGTGGACCATCATGTTATCTGCAAACAAGGAAGTTTTATTTCTTCCTTTCTGATCTACATGCCTTTATTTCTTTTTCTTGCTTTTTTGAACTGGCTGGAACTTCCAAAACTGTGTTCATGAAGAGGAATGAGAGCAGCCATGCTTGCCTTGTTCTTGATCTTATAGGGAAAGCATTCATTCTTTCACCATTAAGTATAATGTTCCTTGTAGGCTTTTTGTCGCTGATCTTTATGAAGCGGAGAGAATACTCTCTAATACTATTTTTGATAGCTTTTATCATGAGTGCGTGTTGAATTTTGTCAAATGTTATTTCTGCATCAATTGATATGATCATGTTTTCTGTTTTAGCCTGTTACTATGGTGAATTACAGTGACTGATTTCCAAACATTGAGCTAGCCTTGCATTCCTGGAATAAGCCTCTCTTGGTCTTTTTATATATTGCTGAATTCTATTTGCTAATCTTTTGTTAAGGATTTTTACATCAGTATTCATAAGGAGTATTGGTGCATACTTTTCTCCCCCTCCCAGCTTTATTGAGTTAAAATGACAAGTAAAACTTATATATTTTTAAGGTATACACTTTGTGGGTTTCTTTATTGTATTGTCTTTATCTGATTTCGCTCTCAGGTAATCCTATCCTTATAGAATGAATTGGAAAGTTTTCCCTCTTGTATTTTCTGGAAGAGATTGTTAGAATTGGTGATAATTTTTCTTTAAATATTTAATAGAATTCTCTTGTGAAACCATATGGGCCTGAAGATTTCTGGAAAATTTTAAATTACGAATTAAATTTTCTTAGTAGTTATAGAACTATTCAATCTACTTCAAATTTGGGGAATTGCTCTAATTTGTGCTTTTTGAGGAATTAGTTCATTTCATAAGTTGTCAGAAATACTTGTGTAAAATTGTTACTGTCATGTTTAAGTTTGCATGATCTGTAGTGATATTCCTTTTTAATTCCTAATATTGCTAAATTGTCTTTCCTGTCCTTTTTTTCTTGTCAGTTTTGCTGGAGATTTTTCAGTTTTATTGAGCTTTTCAAGGAAACTGCTTTTTTTTTTTTTTTTTTTTTTTTTTTTGTGGTACGGGGGCCTCTCACTGTTGTGGCCTCTCCCGTTGCGGAGCACAGGCTCCGGATGCACAGGCTCAGCGGCCACGGCTCACGGGCCCAGCTGCTCCGCAGTATGTGGGATCTTCCCGGACCGGGGCACGAACCCGCGTCCCCTGCATCGGCAGGCGGATTCTCAACCACTGTGCCACCAGGGAAGCCCAAGGAAACTGCTTTTTGTTTGATTGATTATTTCCATTGCTTTACTGTTTTCAATTTCATTAATATCTGCTCTTTATTATTATTATTTTTTTTGTCTACTTGGTTTGGATTTATTTTGCTCTTATTTTTCTAGGTTCTTGAGGGTGGGAACTTAGACATCAATTCGAAACTTTTCCTTTTTTCTAATGTAAGTATTTAGTATTATAAATTCCCTTTTGGCATTGCTTTAAGAAAAGTTTCAAATCAGTGTCTAAGCTCCCACATATTTTGATTTATTGTATTTCCAGTGTCATTCAGTTCAGTGTATTTTTTGAATTCCCTTGTGATGACTTCTTAGGCCCATGGATTAGAAAATGTGTTGCTTAATTCTAAGTATTTGGAGATTTTTTTCCCATTATCTTTCTTTTATTGATTTCTAGTTTGATTCCATTGTGTTTAGAGAACACATTGTATATGATGTGAATTATTTTAAATTTACTGAGGTTTGATTTTTAGCCCAGGATGTCATCTATCTTAGTATATGTTTTATGGCTGCTAGGAAAGAATGTCTATTTTGTTGTTGTTTAGCAGTTTATTCTATAAATGTTGATTAGTTTCTGTTCGCTGATGGTTGTGTTGAGTTCTTCTGTATCCTTACTGATTTGCTAGAGACAGGTGTTGAAATCCACTAGCATCATGGAGTCTCTCTTTTTTTCTTTTCAGTTTTATCAGTTTTTGCTTCATGTATTTTGCAACCTGTTGTTTGGTGCATGTATATTTGGGATTGCTCTGTCTTCTTGGTGGACTGACCTTTTATCTTTACATAATGTCCTTCTCTGTCTCTGGTTATCTGAATTCTTTTTTATCTGAACTCTTTTTTATCTGATATTAATATAACCTCTCCTGCTTTCTTTTGATTAATGTTTGCATGGTATATCTTGTCCTTCTTGTTCCTTTCAGCTTTTCCATGTCAATATAATTGAAGTAAGTTTCTTGTAGACAGTTTGGTTATGTTTTTAAAATTCACTCTGTCAATCTGTGTATTTTAATTGGTGTTTATATTTTCTGTAATTATTGATCTCTCAGGACTTAAGATCTCATTTTATTTTTTGTTGTCTGCTTGATCTCTCTGTTTTTCACCTACTTGGTATTGTTTTTCTTGCCATCCTGTTTTTAATTGAACATTTTTTTAAAATTTCATTTTGATTTATCTTTATTTTTGTATCTTTTTGTATCACTTCACTTCTTTAGAGTTTGCTGTAGACATTTCATTATATATAAACAATTTACCACAGTCTTTTGCTGTTGCATTTTCCCAGTTTGAATGAAGTATAAAGACCTTCTCTTTTTTATTTCCCTCATTTATAATAAATTTTCCTTTCTCTATATTTAGAACCAAATCAGACTGTGTTATAATTTTTCCTTCAACTGTCAAACATAATTTAGGAAATTATGAGAAGGAAAATGTATTTACCCATAGTTTTACTTTTTGTTGTTTTTTATTCACACTTGATATTCAAATATTCCTTTTTAAAAAAAAATTATTCCTTTTTGTTTAGTAAACTCCCTTTAACCATTCTCTTAGAATTGATCTTTTAGTGACAAATTCTTGGTTTTCCTTCATCTAATAAAAGCAGAAATATATTTGGCACGTATAGAATTCTGGGTTGACAGTTCTTTTCTTTAAGCCCTTGAGTAATGTTCTACTTCCTTTTGGCCCCCTGTTTTCTGATGAGAAATCTGCTATCATAGGAATTTTTCCCCTGTAATTAAAGTGTTGTTGCTCTCTTGCCACCTTCAAGATTTTTTTCTTTTCATTTTTAGTTTTCAGATATTTGGTTGTGATCTGTATGGTTTTATTTCTTTGGGTTTATCCTTTTGGGTTTTTTCGGCTTCTTGAATCCTTTGTTTTGTCTTTTACCAATTTGGGGAAGTTTTTAGACATTTTTTTTTGACTCCTTTTTCAGTCCCATCCTTTTCCTTCTGGGACCCTGATAACATGATTGTTATCAGATGTTTTGTTTTTATTCCACAGGTTTCTGAGTCTCTGATTTTTTTTTTTTTACATCTATTTTCTGTCTGTTTTACAGATTGGATAATTTATATTTCTTTATATTTGAGTTCACTGACTTCTGTTTCCTCCATTATGCTATTCAGTTTATCTGTAGGTTTTAAAATTTTCTTTATTGTACTTTTCAGTAGTAAAATTTGCATTTGATTCTTCTTTTTATCTCCTGTTTCTTTGTGGAGACTTTCTGGTTTTGTTTTGTTTTTTTCCGTTTTATTCATAATTGCTTGTTCCATTTTATGATAGCTTCTTTTAAATATTTTTCAGTGAATTCTAACATCTGTATCATCTTCATATTTGTATCTATTTGTTTATTCATTCAAATTGTAATTTTTCTATTTCTTGGTATGAGTGATTTTTTAATACAAACACTTTCAGTATAATGTTACGACACCCTAGGTCTTATTTAAACCTTCTGTTTTGGGTGGGTTGTTTTGATATTGCTCTGGCAACAGAAGGGCAGATGACCTCTTGTTGCTAACTGGTGGGAATAGAAGTTCAGGTTCCCTATTTGGTCTTCAACTAACACCTGAGGTTGGGAGAGGCATATTACTGGGGTGGGGTTATGGCTCCCCATCATACTTCTACTTTTATCACCCTGACCAGAAGACCTGTGACTCATTCCTGCTCCCCACGTGGCCTCCACTAATTCAGTTCTCCCATTCAGAAATTGAAATATTCTATGAATTTAAATGATGATAGAAAATGTTATTTATCTCACCGTAGGAGAATGAAAATAAGCTTCTCAGAATTGCATTTGCCAAAAATCATTACGTTATTCCCTATGCAAATGCAGATTTGACTTATTTTTTAAATTTGACTTACATTTGTTAGTTTTTCAACTAATTATGGGCAATAAAATTCAGTGAATTTTTTACTGTCTGGTTAATTAAAGCCCATTAAGACAATGAATGAAATTTAACTAACATTTCACTACCTATTTAATTTTATCTCTTGTATTATAATTCAGCTAGGTATAGGTTGTCTAAAATTATCAGATTCTTTTTCATAAAGAAAATTTAATTCCTTATTTTTGCTTTTTTTATGATTTGAGTTTTTCCACTAAAACTCCTAAATATCAGCCTTTGACTTAGGATGCTGAGGGAATCTTAGGTTAGCTATCTGTCCCTTTCCCTAGCTGTTTTAGTGCTTCACCTTATCATCATTATTATAACCATCATTAGCTGTTTGGGGGGGGGTACTACATAGCTTTATCCCTACTACTAATTTAGTAATTTAGGTTCTTATCCTAAAACTTGAAGAGTAAGTAAGCAGCAGTCATTCAGCCACAGAACTACATTTCTTAAAATGTAGTTCATGAATTATCTGTATCAGAGTTACCTAGAGAAGTGCTTCCTAAACTTTCATGTATGTGTGACTCACCTGGGGGTTCTTCATAAAATTCAATTTCTAATTCTGGGATTGGGCCTGAGATTCTGGATTTCTACTAAGCTTCCAGGTAACATCCATGCTGCTGGTCTATGGACTTCATTTTGAATAGCAAAATATTTGTTAAAATATCAGTTATATGTTCCATCCCAAGTCCAAGGAGTCACAGTTTGTGTGACTAGAATCTGGGATATGCATTTTATTTTATTTATTTATTTAATTTTTTTTTTTTTTTTTTTCGGTATGCGGGCCTCTCACTGTTGTGGCCTCTCCCGCTGAGGAGCACAGGCTCCGGACGCGCAGGCTCAGCGGCCGTGGCTCACGGGCCTAGCCGCTCTGCGGCATGTGGGATCTTCTCGGACCAGGGCATGAACCCGTGTCCCCTGCATCGGCAGGCGGACTCTCAACCACTGCGCCACCAGGGAAGCCCTGGGATATGCATTTTCATGAGATATTTATCTATGCTAAAAATTTAAGGTTGTTGTTATAATTTAGTAGTTCTTAACTGTGGTTGTGTATCAAAACCACCCAGAAAGAGTTTTAAAACAGTATTCCTAGGTATTACTCCAGAACTACTGAATCGTCATCTCTGGTTTGTATTTTTAATATGCAGAATCATATACCTGATTCTGAGTATAACCAGGTTGTAAAGAATGATTATAAATATTATAGAAGGGACTGGAGCCAGAGTCATCATGCCTGGTACTAGAAGTTTCACCTGGAATCCACACAAAAAATAAGATTAAAATTGAACTATGTTAGAACTTAGTGTGGGGGAAATTTTCAAAACTGAAATCTTCCACTGAATTTTATACAGCATAATTTTTGTAATTTTAAGGCATTTTCCTTTTTACAGTATATTTTTGGCTTGTGTATTGACAGTGTTTCTCAAAATAGGATTTATGGGCATAGTCTTGGGGTTGTGAATTATCCACAGTAATTTATAATCAGACTAATGGAAATATTCTGAATGATTTGAATAAACCCTCTTATGCAAAAATACTGCCATACAATTTCAATATGTGAAGTTATATTTGCATTTATGGTTATGTTGGCACCAAGTAGTAGTATTTTAATTGTTATGGGTTAATAAAAAATCAAAGTGGACTATGCACATGTATTATGTATTCATGCCAAATGATTATAAAATTATGTGATGGTATACTATGGAACAGAATTCAAAGGTATTCAAGTAGAGGCAAGTGGTGAAAGAGAGACACAGAGTAAGTATAGACATAAAAGAACCTGTGGAGTCAGAATCATATCCATATTGTGAGATTGTTTTATTTTTGTAAACGATAATTCATATGTCATGTAAATTAATTGTCATTTGAATTCTAGTTTTATTTGTATTTAATTTTTTTGTTTTATGTATATATGAATCATAAGTATGATAAATTTATTTTTATATATGTTAAAGAAGTTATAAAAGTAAGTCAAAGTGAGGATCAGCAAAAATTTTTTAAAGATCTGTATATTATTCAAGCTTGAGAAACATGTATTTTGTTTATTTAATATGCTTATGTAACAAATATATCAAATTACAGAGTCCTTTGGCCCAATTCAAATACTGTACTGTTTTCTACCTTAGCTTTCCTTGATTTCCCTTACTTGAATTAATCCCTCCCTCCTTTGAACTCTTTATAGCAATTAACACATTTTACTTTTATTTTTCTTACTTGTCAACTTGTCTTTATCTCTCCTGTTAGATGGTATATTTTTTTAAGGAAAAAGATTAGGTATGTTGTAATCAAGGACAGTACTTTTTATAAAGAATTATTCAGTGAAGCTTGAATAAATGGATGAATGGAAGGAAGACTGACAATGTCTTAGATGATTTACTATGAAAGAATGAGTGAATATAGATATAGGAACAATATTATTTTTCCAAGGCCCACATATAATAGAAAATCCTTCATCTTGCAGGTGGTGGTGGTAGAAATACATTATAAATGAAAGTGTAGCTATTAAGTACAATAAATAAAGTTCTATAAGGATATTGATTAGTCACTTATTATGGTTATCAAACATAGCACAAGTTTAATCATGCCCTCTCCTTCACCTATGTCAATCATCTTAAGTAAATCACATTACTTTTTTTTTTAATTGTAAGAGTTAATTTGAGCAAAAATCAATTTGAATTGGGCAGTGCCAACAGAAGTGGTTAAGAGTGCTCCACAGATAGCTAGGGGCAAGACTTTTATAGATAAGACATGAAAGCAAAGCAAAGGATTGGCTATACCTTAAGTAGTTGCTTTATTTAGGAAAGCATAGCTGGCTTTTTGCGAGTGGTTGTCCTTAGGTTTCAGTTTCTTTTTTTTCCTTGCAGTTTTATTGAGGTAAAATGGACATACTGCACTCTATAACTTTAAGGTATACAGCATAATGACTTGACTTACATACATCATGAAGTGATTATGACAGTAAGAAGAGTGAACATCCATAATTTCGTATAGATACTAAATAAAAGAAAAAGTATAATTGACCTACAAACCAATGTTAGTTCCAGGTGCACAACATAGTGATTTGATATTTCTATATATAATGATCACCACGATAAGTTTAGGTATCATCTGTCACCATACAGAGATATTACATTGTTGACTATATTTCCCATGCTATACATTTCATCCCTATGACTCATTTGCTTTGTAACTAGAAGTTGGTACCTCTTAATTTTCTTCAACTAATTCACTCATCCTCCCATCTCCCTCCCCTCTGGCAACCACCTGTTTGTTCTCTGTATCTATAACTCTATTTCTGTTTTGTTATGTTCATTTGTTTTGGTTTTTAGATACCACATATAAGTGAAATCATATAATAGTTATGTTTCTGTCTGGCTTATTTCACTTAGCAAAAGTCCATCCATGTTGTCACAAATGGCAAGATTTCACCATTTTATAGCTGAGTAATATTCCATTTTACATGTATATACCACATGTTCTTTATCCATTCATCTACTGATGGGCACTTACCTTGTTTCTGTATCTTGGCAATTGTCAGTAATGCTGCAATGAACATAGGGGTGCATATATCTTTTCAAATTAGTGTTTTTATTGTTTTACTTTTCAAACTGGGTTCAGATTAATTCTGGGAATCTCTTACTTGTTTAACCACGACCCATCAGTTGGACATAAGATGGACATAAGATTTGGACATAAGATTTGGACATAATTTGGACATAAGATGAAACCCTTTTGTCATAAAGGGTCTAGTTTCTTATCAATAAGAATGAGGAATACAGTAGTGTTGGTTCAAGGAATATTTATATTTCTGTTTGGATCTTCTTCATGTATTCCATTGTTCTTGTACATACTGTAAAGTCTGTCTATATTGGAATTTTGCTGCTTGCTTCAGGTCTCATTACTGAAACCTGGCAGTTCTTAGACTTTTCTTCTTAACCTTATAAATCACCATGTAATATTTAAGTTTGCTCCTTTTCTACCTGAACGCCTGTATTTGTGTCTACTTTAATTGGATTGGTGTTTTTTTCTACCCTCCCAGTATTTAGAAAGGGTGATCATAGATCCTTTTTTAAATGAGCTTCCTCTTTCTACATGGATTGAATTGACAATTGATTGATCATTGCCTAGAAACATGACTATCAAGTTATTTTCTGTGGAACATTATTATCTCTTGGCAACAGCAATTTTAGACTTTAGGTTTTAATCAAAATTGTCCAATGTCATATATCTTATACTTTAATTAGATTGTCAGTTGACTCTGTAAATGTGTATGTAATAACAAGACTTCTAGTTTTTTGGATTGTAGTGTACAAGGTGCCTTCAACAGAATACTTTTGAATAGATAAAGTTTGGTGTAGAGAAAGTCAATGAACCAGATTGAAAATATAAATTTGACATACTGCATGTTCACTCTTATATAAAGGAGGTACAAGATGGAATCCTTTTTAGAATTTACCATTCACTTGCCTTTTATTTTTTCCATAGTTGTGTGTCTGCTTGGCATCAGAATTCTGTTTTGCTCTTCTAACAACTTCCCAGCTCCTTTTCTAAATAAATTTTAGGAAATATTATGATTTAATAACAAGTTCTGAATAACTGTGAACTTATCCTCCCATGTCTTTTTAAGAGTGGTTAAGGAGCCTAAGTAGGCCCAACTAGAAAAAGTGATGATGCTGTGGATAGAAGACTCTGATAAATTCCCAAATTTCATATATAGGAGTCATGGTTGCTTTGGCTATGGAACAGTTTCCCAGAATTGGTCAGAAAGCCCATTGTGAGGATGAAAGCAGAACAAAAGAATAAGGGAATAGTATAATGGATCTCTGACCTTATAAGATTTCTTTATACTACTTAGATGCCAAACATCAGAATAAAAAGTAAATAATTCATTGCCTCATGTAGACAAAGCTACAGACTCTCTGACCTCTGAAATTTATGTTTCATATATACTTAATTTTTATATCAAGTGAAAAACAAACAGTGTAGCATTGTAGAAATATGGCAGTTTTTCAACCAAACAGGAATGGATTTGAATCCCAGTTTTGCCACTTATTAGCTGTCAGTCCTAGGCAAGTAAAAGCAAATATTCTTGTGAAACAAATATATATATGTCTGGAATTGCTATTTTCAGTTAGAAATAATATATATCAATGCCCATGTTAGACACTTATTTAATAGTGGTTGTTTTATCATTATTATTTTTAATAACATACTATTGTTATTTATCCTATAAACTCTAATAACTAAATGCTGAGTATATGGTAAAATTCATTGTTTATATAGGTATTACTATATAATAAGCATAAGGAAAATATAATGCTGACCAGATATAATATTTAGATATTTTAATTGTAATTTTCTTTCTTTCAGAATTACTTACTGTCATCTACCTTTCCAGAGTAAATGGCTCTATGTTGGAACAGAAAGAGGAAATACACATATTGTAAATATTGAATCTTTCATTCTTTCTGGATATGTTATCATGTGGAACAAGGCAATTGAACTGTAAGTTTGAACTTGAATACCACTTTATTTGGATTAAATATATCTTATGGTTATGCAGTATATATATCAAATTGCAGAGTTATTTGAAACATCAATAGCTAATTTATGATGAATTTGAGTGAAAAGTTCACCTAAAATAATTAAAACTCTAAAGGCTTTTAAAAATAGATACTGTAGTATTAACATATGCTAATTTTAGACTTTCCAAATACTGTAAATAATTAAGGGTTATTATGTATGCAAAACTTGATGATAAAATATTAAAGCTTATTCTAAAACTTATACATGAAAATCGTCTCATTTCTTTATAGTCAACCTTAGTATAGCCACTTCCATTGGGAGTGGCAAGTGGATTATGACCACATTTAGCTTTATGTAAAAATAATCATTATCAGTTCACATATTTTTAAATGCTGGTAGTTTATTCTTCACTTGCCTCATTAACGTATTGTTCTGAGTTCCAAGAAGAATCAGTTCATCAGTATCTTTCATGTTGTGATGTATACAGCTCTTTGGGTATGTGGCTGATGGCAATTACCATTTTCATTTGGCACTGATATTTACGTTTCTACACATGTGAAATGTGAAATCCCTCAAATGTGAAACTTCATGGAATTTCCAAGCCATCTTTTGTAGCGTATACAGAGACAATTCTCCTGGTCATGTGTTAATTGGAAAAACAATTTTTCTTTAATGTTTGTGCTCTGTACACATTAGGTCCTTAATAAGGTATGTTTGACTTGAGGTTGGCTCATTCTCTCTCTTTAGTATATATACATTCTAAATTACATAATTATTTTTCTCTAAAACTCTGATTAAAACAGCCTATTTTCATGAAATTTGACTGTGGTCTTTAAAATAAATCTACTATTCCCTATTCTCAATGTTTCAATGTACATGTATATTACTTGATAAGGAAGGTTGTTACTAGTTATATTCTTATTACAATATTCCTCTCATATTATGTCCTAATGAGTTTTTTTAATTAATGATAACTCTTCCTCATTAGATTAAGAACTGCTCCAGGGCAGAGTCCTTTGTTCATTGCTTTTTTTTTCTTCTTATTTGGCTTATTTTGCTGCTTTCCACAGAGTGGCTACTAAATAACTAATAACAGTGAAAATTAGTATGATAAATAGATACAAGTGCTGTTGACTTACAGCTTTCATTTATAATTATAATTGGTATAAGCTATTTTGCTCATATATGTTTTAATATTCTATGTGTATATTTTTAGAAACATTTGTCCGGTAGACAATTATGTGTCTCCCAAAAAGTTATCTATTTTTTTCAGCTATTTGGGAAAGGCTTTTCCCCTTATAATCTTAGTTCTATAAATAGGGCTGAACTTAATATTTGTTTTCATAATATTGTTTTGGGATATTGATAAAGTAAACTTGAGAGATCAAATATAGAGACTTTATATAAATTTAATATTAGTACAAAGAGTAATAGGTGTATCATTTGTGGTCAGTTCAGTGCTGATAAAGTAATTAAGAAGAGTTTTTTATCTAAACAGATCAAATATTTCACCACACTTGCAGTGTTGTTTCTATATTCATTTACTTAACAAATCTTTTTCATAGTTCAGATTAATAGTACCAGAACTATGACTTACACCCTATATGTATTTACATAGTCCATACTTTATGATTTCAGAACTAATGAAGATTTTAAAATGTATATTATAAAGGAGGGTAAAATTAGGAGAAATTAAGGAAATAAAATAAGGCATTTTATTTTTTCATAATATGTTCTTACGCATGTGATTCTGAATAGAATCTCCCATTTATATAAATCCGGTGTTTTATAGAGTTGTATGTGCCTCTGAAAATGACTTTGAAATATCCTCAAGAAATCATTAGTAGCCACCTTATCTCCTGACTGTTTCTTGCTTTATTTAGACCAGATTTCCCAAAGTCTTTTCCATGAAATTATAGTCCTACTCTGATAGATATACTTTTAAATGCCAACTTCCAATCTCCCTGAGCAGTCAGTCTTTTAATTGCTCTCTACCTCTTGAGATACATTAGAAAATGCATTCCACTTATTAATATGTGTTAAGGGTATGGGACAATAATAAAATACGTACTTAATTGAGAAGAATCATTTTATAATTAGAAATTTAAACAAATTTTAACAGTACATGTTTTAAGTGTGAGAAATGCAGAATTATCTTTGAGCTATATGAGATTATTTCTATTTTAAGTTCTTACTTGAAATACTTTTCATTCAATGTTTGTTATTTTTTTAGCTTGTTTGTATTTTTAGTGAAGTCTCCTAATTGTAATTGTAGGCAGTTCCCATAATTACAATTGTTTGTGTTCCCATAATGTGTATATTGGTTATTTGGGAACTGGAAGCCATTTATGTGATGTTTGTAGAAACGGTAATGTTTATAGAATACCTTATAAAATAGTAGTATAGAACAAAACTGACATTAAAAATTTTTATATGGGAAAATATGTTCCAGGTTATAGCACAGAAATAGCTGTTTCTGAAGGACAGCCCTAGCTTTAAAAGAAAAAAGAATAAGCAGTTTTTTCTACATGTGATTAAAAATTTGAGCATGAAATTTAGAACTAAATCATAGATGTAAGGCATACAGTCTTCAAATATATTTATTGAGCACTATGATATGCTAGCTCCTGGAAACAAGTATAAACTGGGAAGACATAGTTTCTCTCCTCTCGAGATTCTAGTGTAATAAAGGTGAGATTAATAAAAAGACAATTACAATATATTGGAAATATAAAGTGAAAATTCTATAAGAAGGATACCTAATATAGACATGAAGTCTCAAAGAAGTATTTGTGAAGGAAGTTACATCCATGAGATCTGAAGGATGAGTTTCAGTTAGGTGAGTGGAGAATTGGAGGAGAGGGCTTCCAGGAAGAGGGAACAGAAGTTTTAAAGGATAGAATGTGAGAGTTTTTGTTCCATGCACAGAAATTTTAAGTAGTTTAGTTGGTTGGAAAGGCTGGGGGAAAGGATGGCAAGAGATAAAGTTGAGAAAATAATAAAAATATATAGTATGACAGGCTTGTAAGCCAGTTTGAGCATTTAGACTTTATCTAAGGTCGGGAGCTAGATTTTGAAGAGTTTTAAGCAAAGAATTGACTTGACCAAATTTGCATTTAGGGAGTCCACTCTGAATGCCGGTATGGAGAAATCATTGAAAAGAGAAAAGACTGTATTCTTGGTAAAAATTAGGGTGGATTTAGGAGTGAAGATAAGCTGACATATTAAAGAAATAGTTACAAGATAGAAGAGGCAATACTTGGGTATTGTGGGAAGATGTAAGAATAATATATTAAGAATTAAGAGTGACCTGAAGTGTTTGGCCTGAGTAACTGTGTTGATAAGGGTGCTATTTAGTGAAAGAATGAAGGAGATTGAGTAGGTTGGGAGTAAAATAATGAGTTCAATTTTAGGTAGGTTGAGTTGTATGTGTTATTAAATTATTCAAATGGAATTGGTATGGGAGAATGGTAGGACGTGGGATATATGGATCTGAACCTAATGAGATCAGAATTTACATGGTCATTGAAACTGTAAGAATATTTGAGATTGTGCATGAAAAGTATATGTAAATGAGGTAGCAAACTTGTAGACAGTGAACCAATTCTGACTCACAGATATGTTTTGTTTGCCCATCAGAGTATTTAAATATATGCTGAATTATTAGTTTCCAATATTTAAGAACTGGTAGAGATAAAAATTTGGATTTCCACCTTTTCATGAAAAAAATTCCTGATGAAACAATCCCAGTCCAGTATTCTTGCATGGCAGTCAGTAATCAACAGGAACTAACGACTTTCCATTTGTAGGTAGGTAATGTGCTATCCAGTTTGGCACAGTTCTTATTCAGCCTGTTGAACTCATTTGCAATACCTGCCTGGCTCCTGTGGGCTCTTGAATTCGTGATCATGTATAATATGGGAATACATTGCAGTCTAGGACAGAATACAAAGGAATACCAGTATTTAAGATAAAGGAAGAGAAAGTCCACGAACTATCGAGAAGCCATTCTGGTGAATGAGAGGAAGAGAAATAAATAAGGATATTAGAAAAATTGTTTAGATGACTATCCCATGAATTTAATTTCATTGATAATTCTATCTAAAGTAATTTTTATGGGATTTATAGAATCCAGAGTACACAGTTGCTTTTTAAAGTCAATTTCTAATGGCCGTAAATTTTGCAAGTAATGCTTGGTAGTTTTTGGAAATTTAATGTTAGGGAAAAAGTCAGAAAAAAAAATCAAAATGTTAACAGTCATATCTAAGCAGTGAAATAATATGAGAGATTCTTCCTCTGAACTTGTGTTATCTTCTGAGTTTCAAGGTTGGGTTTTTTTTTTTTTTACAATTAAAAAAAGTTTCTTCTATACTCTGAAAAAGTTATTACAAATAACTGAAGATTAATTGTAGATATTTTTCCTGAACTTCAGTGTTTTATAGAGTCATAAGCTAAATGGAAGGGTCTTTCATAAGGTCTAACTAGTGTTTTTCAAAGTGTATTTCAGTGATTCCCTCAATAGAGGATCAATGAAAAAGGATTCTATGGACCAAAATTTTGGAAAATATTGAAGATTTGCAATGGTGATTTGCATATTATGGCTTTAAGAAGTTCTGTAAAAGAAATTTAATTCAATATTATTAAATAAAAATATTTAATTTTAATTCAAGGTTTCCCAAACTTTTTTTTTTTTTATATAGGACAGTCTTTATGTGAAACACCTTATATATATTCACTAGTTTATCATGGAGTACACTTTGGGTATTTGTTGTTCCAGTCAAACCCAAAAGACAGGGTTTTTGGTTTGTTGGATGCTATTAGTTACCAAAAGATAATTGAAGGACATTGTCTTTTATCAGAGGCATTTATACTGTAATAAAGCACTGCATTTATATGTGATTAATATATTGCATATAAACTTAAAAGAACTGCAAAAAACCCTGTAAATGTTTTGTGAAGGCTTTTCTTCTTGCACATATCCTAGAATGCAAATAGTAACTCTAATTTCTAATTATTCCAATGATTTACAACAATCATAATACATACTATTTATTGAGTACTATGATTTGGCATTCTGTTAGATGCTATATGTATATTTTAAGCCTCACAATTATTCAGTAGGTACACTGCTATCATCTCCATTTTTAAGTGAGAAAATTTAGGATAAAGCCACTAACAATATCTAATAAATATGTATTTATTTTTCTGAGTTACTCTGGGGAGTCAGTAACTAGGGAACCTGGAGTTACTTAATTTGTCACTTTTGTCTGAGTCCAAAGAGTTTCTAAAATTTAAATCTTCATTATTGTTTTGTGCAGAATATTTGATGATTTTCATGTGTGCTTAAGAAATAAATTATAAATATGTCAATATACTTATATTAGGGTTAATCTGGCACAATTAGGTCATTGAAGAAAGGATTTGGAAAAATGAGCAATAATAAATCTATGTCATATCCATTCATGTCATATTTAACCATGACATATCCATACTCAATGGTGACATCAGTTAAAGTAGGAAATATAAAAGAAACATGCCAGATATTAGAATAGAATAAATTCAAAGTCAGATTAACAGAGCAAAGATCCCTTTAACAATATGCTCTTACACTATTATTGATTACCCTAGTTAACCAGATAAATGAGACATAACCAGTGAACTAGGTTTCCCTAGTTGCTCAGTTTTCTGTAAGATGGCTATCAATAGAAAGAGTCTATTTGTAAATAAAAGGAGCCACTGTACTTTCCTTTAGGAGAAAAATCAGAGATTTCTTGTCAAAGGAAATTTTAAATTTGGTGTGTAATTTGCAGTTTGGTTGAAACAGGTTTGCAGCATCAGCCTTGTGGCTGTATAAGTAAAACTTCATTCTCAAATTTTCAGAGAACCAGATCTGGCAACAAACATATAAGCATATAAGATAATAAAGAATCCCATTGTTACGTGGATCTATGTTCTTAAACCTGATTTTTTAAAAATAGACCTACTTTAATAGAGTTAGTTGGAGAAAGAAAAGTAGTCTTAAAGAAAAACAGCCAAAGACTCAAATCAGTGTAAGCTAAACTCCAGAATATTGGGAGTGTATTCCAGTATAATCTTAATTTCTTTGTTTCAGTCTCTAATGGTAAGGTGTTTTAATGTTTTTTTTTAATTACTCTTCTGAATTGATTTAACAGATCCACAAAGACTCATCCAGGTCCAGTTGTACATTTAAGTGATAGTCCAAGAGATGAAGGGAAAGTGAGTATTACAATACCACTATTCTTGAATTTATTTTCCTTATTCTTGAATAAAGGTGTTTCTTACTATTATTTTATACCTAATATCTAGCACAGTGCATTCAGTGTAATCTAAAATTAAAATATGTTGAATGAATGAATGAGCAAATAAATGAATGAACATATTATTTACACTAATAATGGTCCCAAATTGAGTCTTTAGTTTCACCTAAAGTTGATATTTAATTCTAGAATTTTGAGGAAGGCATGTAACACATAGAACAACTTTAATTTTCAAATATTCAATGCCTGAAGTTAAAAATATTGTCAATATCATTAATCATTGGCCCCTGATATTCAGTAATGGTAATGATAAATGACCAATATTAAATAATCATAAATTAGCTAATCTTAATTTTATAAATAGGTAATAATATAGAAAATGTTCTAAGATTACAGAAATAATCCTTATTAATTTTGATTATTCATAATTTTCCTTTAATTATGAGAAACAAAGTTGATAACATGAAAATCTCTAGTGTCACTTTCATCATAAATATTATCTCTTCAAGTATATAATTTTTGCTAAGTACTATATAAAACACCTAAATAAATTATTTATTATAGGTTTGGTTCTTTATTTTTAAATGATAGAAACTGAATTAGCCTAATAAATATTGAACCTGAAAGACAAGTCCCCCGATGGTAAGAGAAAGAACACTGAATTTCTTCAAACTGATTTATAAATACAGTGTAATTCCAATCAAGTGTCATTAGAATTTACTTTTTTAATTGAGGTATAGTTGATTTATATTATTATATTAGTTTCAGGTGTAAAACATAGTGATTAAGTATGTTTACAGATTATGCTCCATTCAAAGTTATTGAAAGATAATGGCTCTAATTCCCTGCATCTCTTAATCCCATACCCCTAACTTGCCCCTCCTCCCTTCCCGCTCCCATCTGGTAATCACTAGTTTATTCTCTATATCTGTGAATCTGTTTCTGTTTTGCTATATACACTCATTTGTATTATTTTTTTAGATTCCAAATATAAGTGATATATATTTTTGTGTTTGAATAATTTCACTAAGCATAATATTCTCTAGGTCCATCCATGTTGCTGCAAATGGCAGGATTTCATTCCTTTTTATGGCTAAATAATATTTAATTGTGCATATATGTACATATACCACATCATTTTTATCTGTTCATCTGTTCATGGGCACTTGGGTTGCTTCCGTATCTTAGCTATTGTAAATAACGCTGCTATGAAGATTGGGGTACATGTATTTTTTTGAATTGGTGTTTTCATTTTCTTAAGATATATACCCAGGAGTGGAATTGCTGGATCATATGGTTATTCTATTTTTAGTTTTTTGAGAAACCTCCTTACTGTTTTCCATAGTGGCTACAACAATTTACATTCCCACCAACAATGTACAAGAGTTCCATTTTTTCCACATCCTCTCCAACATTTGTTATTTATGGACTTTTTAAAAAATAGCTTTTTAAAAAATTTATTTAATTTATTATTTATTTATTTTTGGCTGCTTTGGGTCTTCATTGTTGCACATGGGCTTTCTCTAGTCATGGTGAGCAGGGGCTACTCTTGGTTGCGGTGCATGGGCTTCTCATTGTGGTGACTTGTTGCGGGGCACAGGCTCTAGGCGATGGACTTCAGTAGTTGTGGTGCATGGGCTCAGTAGTTGTGGCTCATGGGCTCTAGAGCACAGGCTCAGTAGTTGTGGCACACGGGCTTAGGTGCTCTGCTGCATGTAGGATCTTCCTGGACCAGGGCTTGAACCCGCATCCCCTGCATTGGCAGGCAGATTCTTAACCACTGTGCCACCAGGGAAGCCCTATTTATGGACTTTTTGATGACAGCCATTCTCACAGGTATGAGGTGATATCTCATTGTGGTTTTGATTTGCATTTCTCTGATAATGAGCAATGTTGAGCATAATTAGCAATGTCATGTGCCTGTTGGCCATCTGTAAGTCTTCCTTGGAAAAATGTCTATTCAGGTCTACCCATTTTTTAATCACATTGTTTGTTTTTAAATATTGAGTTGTATGAGCTGTTTATATATTTTGAATATCAGCCTCTTGTCAGCCATAACATTTACAGATATTTTCTCCCATACTATAGGTTGTCTTTTCATTTTGTCAATGGTTTCCTTAGCTGTTCAAAAGCTTTTAAATTTAATTAGACCCCATTTGTTTATTTTTGCTTTGTTTCTTTTGCCTTAGGAGGCAGATCCAAAAAATATTGCTACAATTTATGTCAAGAGTGTTCTGCCTATGTTTTCTTCCAGGAGTCTTATGGTTTCAGGTCTTATATTTAGGTCTTTAATCCATTTTGAGTTTATTTTTGTATATGGTGTGAGGAAATGTTCCAATCTCATTGTTCTACATGTAGCTCTCCAGTTTTCCCAGAACCACTTGTTGAAGAGACTGTCTTTTCTCCATTTTATATTTTTACCTTCTGTGCCATAGATTAATTGACCATAGGTACAAGGGTTTACTTCTGGAATCTCTATTCTTTTTCATTGATGTATGTGTCTTGTTTTGTGACAGTACCATACTTTTTCATTACTGTAGCATTGTAGTACAATCTGAAGTCTTGGAACATGATACCTCCAGCTTTGTTCTTTTTTTTCCAAGATTGCTTTGGCAATTTAGAATCTTTTGTGATTCTATATGAATTTTAGGATATTTGTTCTAGTTTTGTGAAAAATGCCTTCGGTATTTTGATAGGGATTGCATTAAATCTGTATATTGCTTTGGGTGTATAGACATTTTAACATAATTAATTTTTCCAATTCAAGAGCACAGGATATCAGTTTCTTTGTATCGTTCTCAGTTTCCTTTATCAATGTTTTAAATTTTTCAGAGTGTAGATATTTTATCCCCTTGATTGTTTATTTCTAGGTATTCTTTTTGATTAGATTTTAAATAGGATTGTGTTTTTACTTTCTCTGTCTGATAGTTCATTGTTAGTGTATAGGAAAGCAATAGATTTCTATATATTAATCTTGTATCCTACAATTTTGTTAAATTTGTTTATTCTAACAGTTTTGGGGTGGAGACTCTAGGATTTTCTATATAAAGTGTCATGTCATCTGCAAATAGTGACAGTTACTATTTCTTCCCTTCCAATTTGAATTCCTTTTAATTCTTTTTCTTGTCTGATTCCTACAGCTAGGACTTCTAATACTATGTTAAATAGAAATGGCAAGAGTGGATATCCTTGTCTTATTCCTGAATTTATAGGAAAGGCTTTCAGCTTTTCACTGTTGAGCTGATGTTAGCTGTGGGTTTGTTATAAAGGGCCTTTATTATGTTGAGGATAGATCAAAAGCTAAGCCAGAAAACAAGTCTCAACAAACTTAAGAGGATGGAAATTATACCGAACATTTTTTCAAACCACAACAGTATGAAAGTAGAAATCAATTACAAAGAGAAAAATGGGAAGAGAACAAACATGTGGAGACTTAACAACATGCTACCAAAAAACCAATGGGTCAATGAGTAGATCAAAAATACCTTGAGACAAATGAAAATGGAAACACCACACTCCAAAATCAGTGGAATACAACAAAAGCAGTTCTAAGAGGGAAGTTTTTAGTGATATAGGCTTTCATAACAAGAAAAATCTCAAACAATCTAACCTACCACCTAAAGGAATTAGAAAAAGAGAAAGAAACAAAGTCCAAAGTTAGTAGAAGGAAAGAAATAATAAAGATCAGAGAGGAAATACATAAAATAGAGATTAAAAAACAATAGAAAAGATCAGTGAAACCAAGAGCTGTTTTTTTGTAAAGGTAAACAAAATTGATAATCCTTTAGCCAGGCTCACCAAGAAGAAAAGAGAGATGACCCAAATAAACAAAATGAGAAATTAGAGAGGAGAAATAACAACCAATACCACAGAGACACAAAAAAATCATGAGAGAATACTACATACAGAATAATAAGATAATAATACAACAGTTATATGCCAACAAATTGGACAACCTAGATGAAATGGACAAATTTCTAGAAACATACAACCTACCAGGACCAAATCAAGAAGAAACATAATTTGAACAGACCAGTCACTAGGAGTGAAGTTGAATTTGTAATTTTAAAAAAAGAAACCTCGCAGCAAAAAAGTCTAGGATTGGACAGCTTCATAGGAAAATTCTGACAAACATATAAAGAAGACTTGTACCTATCATTCCCAAACTATTGCAAAAAAATTGAAGAGGACGGAACACTCCAAAAATCATTCTCCTAGTCTAGCACTACCCTGATACCAAAACCCGTAAAAGACATTACAAAAAAAAGAAAATTACAGTCCAATATCTCTGATGGATATACATGTAAAAATCCTCAACAAAATATTAGGAAACGGAATCCAACAGTGTGTAAAAAAGATCATACACTATGATCAAATGGGATTTATTCCAGGAATGCAAGGATGGTTCAACATTTGCAAATCCATTGATGTGATACACAACATTAACAAAAGGAAAAATAAAAATCACATGATCATTTCAATAGATGCAGAAAAAAGCATTTGGCAAAATTCAACATCCTTTCATGAAAAGAACTCTCATCAAAGTGGGTATAGAGAATTTACTTACATTTTTAAAGAATTTACAAGCTGATTTTAAAATTCATAAGAAAAATGAAATGTTTAAGAATAGGCAAAACATTTTTTCAGAATGAATAACATTGTGATATTGGTACAGGGGAATATAAGACCAATAGATCTGAACAGATATTCCAGAAATGTTTCAGGTGTTTGGGAGAATTTTGTATATTTTGAGAAGATGTTTCAGGGTATGATAAACTATTGAATAAATGGCTTTGGCCAATTAGTATCCATTTTAGAAAAAAATGTAAGACCTCTACCTTATACCATTCACAGAAGTAAATTCCAGATGGAGAAAATACACAAATGTTCAAATAGCAACTCAGACTTTTAGAAGAAACAATAAGAAACAGGTTGTTACCGTGGAGTAGGGACCTCCTTAGAAAAGCTTTAAGGAATATACCATAACATGACAATCATGATAAGAGACAGGCAACAAAGTGGGAGACAGTGTTTTCTAGATATATAGCAGGCAAATAATGAGTATGCAAAATATATAAAGATCTTTTGCTGAATCCTCATCTTTCATAATAGGAAATCAATAGATAATGTCTAATTAATAAATCAAGAAATGGCATTATAAATATAATTAGAAATATGAAACTAAGTCTACTAGAAAAGATGATTTTAAGAGTTGAAGGTGTGGTTGCCTCTTACCTCTGAAGATAAGGGTTTGGCAGTGAGGAGGAACCAGCCTCATTAGTAATCACTAGGGAAATGCAGTATGCCCCTTGTCCCCCATTAGACTGGCAAAATATTAAAAATATTAATAATATCAGGTAATGGAAAAGGCATTGAAAAATGGGCATCTAGATACAGCAATCATGAGTATACATACCAGTATCGGCAATTTGTTATCAACATTTAAAACCTGTTGATAGATAGAAAATCCATTTCAGATATCTATCCTATTTATATGACCAAAGGGCAAAATACTGAAAACAGCCTAACGATCTATTAGTAGAAAATTGAATAAATGAATGATGATGTATACATACTGTGGAAGGCAGTGGTGATAAGGAAAGTTCTTCAAGCCACATTTTTATTATTATTATTATTTTTTATTTTTATTTTTTTTTGCAGTATGCGAGCCTCTCACTGTTGTGGCCTCTCCCATTGCGGAGCACAGGCTCCGGAAGCGCAGGCTTAGTCAGTGGCCATGGCTCACAGGCCCAGCTGCTCCGCGGCACGTGGGATCTTCCCGGACCGGGGCACGAACCTGTGTCCTCTGCATCGGCAGGTGGATTCTCAACCACTGCGCCACCAGGGAAGCCCCAAGCCACATTTTTAAAAGAAAAGATGCAGAACACTAAGTGTAGTATAAAACCACTTGAATAATGAATTTGTGTTTTTACTTACATATTCAAATACTCAAGGAAAAAAGCCTAAAAGGAAATGCATAAATCTGGGGAGGATACTAGTGATTAGAATTGTGGAAAATGGTCAAAGTTATTCTTATTTTACTTGTGTTGTTCAAATTTTTATGAAGGAATATAATGCGTGTTAATTGTGTAATTAAAAATTAAAAGGAATGCAAAATAAATTAGTATTACAGGCAGAAGACTGTGTTTGAATTGTGGCTCCACTGCTTATTAGCATATAACCTTGAATAAATCACTTGATTTCCTTTTGATTAGTTTTTCCATCCATAGCCTTTTGTCACATACAAATTCTTGATTTGAATGTACTCAGCCTTTTCAGTCTTTTTATTTGACTCCTACATTTTGTTTGTTACCCAGTAGATCTTCCCCTTCCTGAGGGAAAATATAATTCTATTTTTTCTATCAGTTTTAAGGCTTTCCATTTCACAATTCGATTTTAATCTATGTGTAATTTACTTTATGTTGGTTTGAAATAAGGGTATACTTTCACTTGTACATATAAATAATTCATTTATTGAATAGTCAGTTCAGTTTCCACTGATTTATAAGGAAATCTCACATATATCAAGTTCCCATATTTGGGTGGGTCTTTTTCTGGATTTTTTTCTCTGTTGCATTGATATATTTATCTATTATTCTACTGATAGCACACTTTATTAATTATAATAACTTTACAAAATATCTTGATATTTGGTAGGTCTCCCCTTCTCCCTCTCTCATCTTGGCTTTTTATGACCATTTATTCTGCTATATGAATTTTAGGATTAGTTTATCAAGCTCTATGTAAATCCTTGTTGGTATTTTGTTTGAAACTTGAACATATTGATGAATTTAGAGGAGATTTACATAATTAAGACATGAGTGTTCCATCTTTCCATCTTATAAACATGATATATTTACTTTGGCTTTCTTTTATGTTTTTTATATGGCTTTATAACTTGTTCATGAAAGTCATACATATCTTTTGTTACCTTAAATTTAAGTATCTTATAGATTTTATTGCTCTTATGAATTAGTTTTCTTAAAATCAGTTTCATAATTAATTGTTAGTGTATAATATATTGTTCATTTTTGTTATTTTATATTTGACTACATCACAGAATGTTTTGTTTTTAGTAGTTGTCTTTAGATTATCTGAAATATTTTGTGTATAAAAGCATAGCAATTGTAGACAAATTTTGTTTCATATATATGTTGATGGAAAATTAACCAATAGTCAATTTTTGAAAGAGATGGAAAATATTATTCTAGCCAAATTGAAGACTATAACCTGGGAACACCTTTTCAGAAAACTCTGAGAACTGTTCCACTTATTAGAGGTCAAAGCACAGTTATATAGGTTTTTGAGACAGAGGGCTATACACTTAATGATGTAGATAGTTTACACAATCCAGATATGCAAGTACAAAGTGATGGGTCATTGTGACCCTTTACAAGATTAAAAAGGAATGTTATCTTTTAAGGAGTTGTCTAGTTGGTGCTAGGAGAATGTTGCTCTTTATCGTTGAGCAGGTATTTCTGCCGATGGGGGGGGTGGTCAATGCGTAATGCAGGTGCACAAAACACAGTAGAGGGGAGAGAGGAGGCCAAAGGGCAGGAAGAATTTTTGTGTTTAAATTTCCCTTGACTTGCCTTAAAATATATATATTATATATATATTTGTTTTGTTGGATAGGAACCCAGTGTAGTGCTGAATATAAATTGTTTTAATGGGAACTTTCTTTTGTTTCTAACTGCAAAGCAAATGCCTCCAAGATTTCAACTTTAAGATGTTTGCTGCAGGCCTTTGATTGATGAAGTCAGAAAGTTTCCACCTCTTTCCAGTATTCCAAGGGCTTTACATTATGAATGGTGTGGAACTTTATTTAATGCTTTTATACAGTATCAAGATGTGTTTTGTACCAGTCTCAGCCTATTGATAAAGATGGTATTGACAGTGATAGTAGAAATGCCTGGTGACACTCAATTGGGTGAGTCTTCACAAATGTTAACCCTTTTGAAGCCAGTGTTGTGGCTGGAACAGCCCTTGTGATTCTTACTATGATTGCAAGATGCACCTCAGCAACAACCATCTGAGAACTTTGAAAAACATGGTTTATTACTCATAGCTCCTGGAGAGTACATGGCATGCCTGGGGCCACACAGGGATGTCCGTGGTCAGGGAGAGAGGGAGATAGGGAGGGGGAGAGAGAGAGAGAGAAAACATGGACCTGGAGTTTTATTGAGATCAGAGTGGGATGCCTATGGTTTTGCAGGTTCACTTTATTGGTGAATTTAAAACAAGAGGAGGAATTAAAGTGCAAGAAGGGAAATGCAAGCAGTCAGTCAAATGGCCAGTTTATCTAAGTCAACCAGAGCTTTCTTAAGAAAAAAAAAAAAAAAAGGAAACTTCCTGGGTGGCTCATCCTGGCTCCTTATCTAGTTGTTTAGCTGGCAATGGGTTTATTTCAGATGGAGGGCTTTGCAATAGATGCCTCAGTAATCAAAAGCTTAGTGTCAGGCACTTATATTACAATTTAAAAAGCTAACTGTCAGGTACTTATACTACAAAATGACTGTTCCTTAATTATTTGTTGAAATTTGTAAATAGATTTTCTAATGTAAACATTTTTGCATTTCTGGGATAAATTCAACCTGGAAGGGGAAAGCTTTCATGGCGGCTTGTTGGTGAGGTGAAAGAAGGAACAAATTACTGATGTTAAGGTTCCTGCTGAAACAAAGTAGTATCATAAAATCAGAAAATAGAACCCCCGTCCCTGAGACACCCTTTACTAAAGAAACTGCATATTAGTCTATGAAATACAAGAGGGTGCTCTTGGACTGAGAGGTGCCTGTATTGGGCATGTTACTGTGTACATCTCCTTGGATTCTCTCAGTTTTGCTTATCTCTCAAACCCTTGGCTGCTTGCTTCATCTCAGTTTTGGCAGGGTTAATCAGCTTCATGCAGTACTACTTTTGAAGCTGACTGGCTATACCCAGAGTCTTTGGCTCCTCTCTTTAATTCTGGATTTAGATAATGTGCCATACTGTAAGGCATGAGATCTGGCTTCCCTAACAGATGCCAAAGGGGTCAAATGACACAGCCCTGGAGTGAAGGGGTGTTAATTTTCCATGGAGAAAACCTTGACCAATATTATTAGACAAGATACAAGAAATAAATTCTCCCTCCCTTCCTTCCTATGGTTGGGCTATTCTGAATCATGGTTTTTCCCTGTAAGCTGTTAGAGACATCCTGCAAGCCAAGTAAATACACCTGCTAGGTTATTGGCTATGTCTCTTCTGCTTCTCCCCAAGAAATAATGGTTAGTATGATAATGAATCATCTTTTAGTTATTTGCTTTACTTCACTTTTCCTTTATTATTGCAGCCCTGAGATTATACTTCTTAGTGAAACATTAGCACTTAGGCCTTGCCTCAGTCTATTTTCTACAGAATCCCGGTTAAGACAGTAGTATCAGAATTGTTCTAGATCAGGGATAGGAAACTGTAGCCCATGGGACAAATCTAGTGTACTGCCTGTTTTTGTAAAATGATTTCTTGGAACACAGCCATGCTCATGCATTAACATGTTTTTCTGTGGTTGTTTTCTTACTACAAAAGCAAAGCTGAACAGTTGTGACAGAACTATATGCCTGCAAAGCCTAACATATTTGCTCTCTATCCCTGCATAAAAAGTTTGTTGACCCCTCTTCTAGACTGTAGACCTTCAAGATGAGATTTTGGAGTTGGGTTATCTCCTATCTAAAATCAAAGGACCCAGTGAAGGTGTCAAGTGAAGTATTAAACCCTATCATATGGTGACATCAAAATTACTAAAACATTCTCCTTTGATTAATTAGGATGAGGGGATAATGGAAAGGCAAGCCAACAGGAGATTGAATATTTGTGGTGCTTAATTCATAAAGGGCAATGATAATTATAATGATGGTGGAGTAAAATAGCTTGCTTTGATGCCACTTGTATTAGTTTCTATTCCAATTTAAATTATGACAAATTTGGTAGTTTGAAACAACACAAATGTATTGTCTTACAGTTCTATAGGCCAGAAGTCCAACACAGGTCTCACTGGGATAAAATCAAAATACTACAGGGTTGCATTACTTTCTGGTAGCTCTAGAGGAGAACATTTTCTTGCCTTTTTCAGATTTTATAGGCTTTACACATTTCTAAGCTTGTAGCCACCTTCCTCCATTTATAAAGACAATAATCTAGCATCTCTTTGACTTCCTTTCATCATCAAACCTCTTTCTAACCACATCTGGGAAAGGTTCATCACTGTTAAGGACTCGTATGTTCAGATTGGGCCCACTTGGATAATCTGGGATACTCTCTACATCTCAACAAACCTTAATTACATCCAAAAAGTCTTTTTTGTCATATCAGATAATATATTTATGGGTTCTGAGGATTAAGGCATAGACAGCTTTGGAGGGAGCATTATTTCACCTACCAAAACACAGGAGACTGTGTGAAAATGAAATGATCAACTTAGAACAGTTCATTACTGATTTAAGGCTTTCCAGAGGCCCTCTAAAACAACTTTAAAGGAACTCTTAACTTCTGCAGCTCTAGGGCAGACTGTGCTAAAAATAGGCCCAGGATCTTTTTATAAGAAGACTAACCACATAGTTTGAAAGGTCTTATTTGTTAAAGTCAAAGCCCTAATAGGAAAGAGTATGACCCTGACATCTGGTATAGCTTTCTAGGGCTGCCATAACAACCTTGTATAAACTGGGTAGCTTAAAACGACAGAAATTTACTAATTCACAGTTTGCACGCCAGAAGTCTGAAGTCAAGGTCTTGGTTGGGCCATTCTCTCTCTGAAGGCTCTGGAAGAGAATCCTTCCTTGCCTTTCCAGCTTCCAGTGCCTCCTAATGTTCCTTGATTTTTGGCAGGATAACTCCAATCTCGTTCTTTGTCTTTACATGGCCTTCTCCTCTGTGTCTCTGTATCCTCTCTTCTTCTTTTATAAGGACACCAGTCATTTGATTTTAGGGCCCACCCTAAATTAAGGATGATTTTGTCGCAAAATTCTTAACTAATTACATCTGCCAAAGACCCTATTTCCAAGTAAGGACACTTTCTGAGGTCTTCCAACTCTCATCTGGTGAGCAGAAGTGGCAAGTAGCTATATAGCTCATAAGATTCATATGTCAGAGACTCATGTGTCATAAGGCCTTATGCCATAAATATCTAGGACCTGGCCCTATATGTGATGATTTTGAAGATCTAATGGTCTGGGGATGGAGGGGCATCTCCTCTAAGGTAAAATGTAAGCTTTTGTATTTCTCCTTATTAAGAAAGTGTCATGTCACTTGGTGGGTGCTTTTGGATTTGGATAATAGTATATAAGGCCCTAGAAATTATTGTTCCAAATCAATTTTTTAGGTTATCCAAAATTCTGCCACTTTTCAGTGGAGCCTAGAGAAAAAAAGGTCTCTTCCCTAAGTCCAAGTGCAGCCTGCCCTGCCATTTGGTATCTATGATCTGCTAGAGCTTAATGTATTTGGTAGTTAAGAACACTCTATTGGAAAGCCCCATAAGAGAGGAACAACAGCTGCCCTCCATTTTCAAAGTAACTTCTGGTATGCTAATGGACCCTTGTGGAGATGGAACACCTAACGATGGGACACCAAGTGACTGTGACTTCACCTGTCCAGCATGAGTTGGATGTCATCATATTCATTGATTCCTAGGATTGAGTGAGGGATGTGACAGTCCATTTTATAATGGAAGAGGTATATTTGGGAAATCAGCCTTGAACTGTCCAAAAGGCCTAATAAGTAAATTGGATAAATGGGGAACCAAGAATTCCTATGTTGCAACAATGCCTTTCTCTCAACCCACATATATGGTCTTATGGAGTAGGAGGGGAATATCTAAAGCCAACTAATGGAGTAGAATAGAATTCAGGCCTGGTTCACAGACAGGGTCAGATGATTGGTTGGTACTATCTGGGCAAGGAGTACCACTCAATTACGTCTCCACTTAGGGGGTGACATGGAGTGACCTGATGAAGAAAAATCCTTACAGTGCATAGATCCTCACACAATATACTTGATTGTGCATTTCATATCAAGAATGAAACACAATAATAAAAAAATCCAGAAACAAAAATTTCCATTCGGTGGGAATGTACATTGATGCAACCACTATGGAAAGCATAGTGGTTTTCCACTATGAAGGCGCCTCAAAAAATTAAAAATAAATAGATCTTGTAATTCCACTCCTGGATATTTATCCAAAGAAAGCATAGACACTAATTAGAAAGGATATGTGCACCTCTCTGTTTATTGCAGCATTATTTACAATAGGCAAGGTTTGGAAGCAACCCAAGTGCCCATTAATAGATGAAAGGATTAAGATGTGGTATACACACACACACACACACACACACACACACACAGAGGAATATTTCTCAGTCATAAAAGGAATGAAATCTTGTCATTTGCAACAACATGGGTAGACCTAGAGTGTATCATGCTAAGTGAAATAAGTCAGACAGACAAAGACAAATACTGTTGTGAATCACTTATATGTGGAATCTAAAATACAAAACAAATGAACAAATATAACAAAACAGAAACAGAGTTACAAATACAGAGAACAAACAAGTGGTTGCAAGAGAGGAGAGTTTGGCATGAGGAAAGAAATAGGTGGGGGAGATTAAGATTAACAAACCTCCAGTTGCCAAATAAATGACTCGTGAGGAATACAGTCAATAACTATGACTCATTGTGGTGATCATTTTGAAATGTATAGAAATACCAAATCACTATGTAGTGTAATAGGAACTAACAAAATGTGGTAGGTCAATTATACTTCAAAATAACAAAAAACTCATAGAAAAAATGATCAAATTTATGGTTACCAGAGACAGGGATTGGAAGGAGGGGGAATTGGATGAAGGCTGTCAAAAGGTAGAACCATCCAGTTATAAGATAAATAAGTACTAGGGATGTAATGTACAACATTATAAATATAATTAACACTGTTGTATGTTATATATGAAAGTTGTTTAAAAAGCAAAACCTAAGAGGTCTCATCAAAAGAAAAAAATTTTCTGTTTTATTTTGTATCTATATGAGATTATGGATGTTCACTAAACTTATTTGATGAACATTTCATAATGTATCTAAGTCAAGTCATTATGTGGTACACCTGAAACTTATACAGTGCTGTATGTCAATTATGTCTCAAAATTGGAAGAAAAAAATTAAATGTCTTTACTAAAGAAAGACACAGCTGTAATTTGTGTACTTTTCTATATATTTCAATAAAAATATTAAAAAATTAAATACTTATTCCTGATAAAATAAATGTATAAGATATTGAATGAATTCATATTTCTTTAATGATATATGTTATATATATTATATATGTATGTATAATATATATAATAATAATATTATATATGTATAAAATCTGGGATTTTATTTAATAGGGAAACACCAAGAGACATTGCCACTAAAGTTAGTAAGAAAGCAAGGATGCTCATCCCCTCCACTATTTTTAACACTATAAGATGTTTTAGTAATGCAGTTAGACAAGTACAAACAATTAGAGGCATAAAAATTGGAAAGGAAGAAGTAAAATAGTCTCTATTTTAGATTATATGATAATATAACCTGGAATGCTTAAGAAAATCAACATTAAAATTAATACAAAGAATAAAATAATTTAGAAGGTAGCATACTAAAATCCAACTATAGAAACAATACCCTCTTAGAAAAGATAATGAAGAGAAGATCCTGTACAAAATAGCAACAAAAGTTTTAAAAATAATTTGCTATAAAATTAACAAGAAAATCTATACGTGGAAAACTCAAAATTACTGAAAAGTTGAATAAGTGAAAGGTATCCTTTGCTCTTAGATAAGATGACTCATTTTTTCTTCTATTTGTTGAACTTTATTCTCTTTTTCTTGACACTCTACAGTTAAATGCTTATATTTATTGGGCTTCCCTGGTGGCGCAGTGGTTGAGAGTCTGCCTGCCGATGCAGGGAACACGGGGTTCATGTCCCGGTCCGGGAAGATCCCACATGCTGCGGAGTGGCTAGGCCCATGAGCCATGGCCGCTGAGCCTGCACATCCGGAGCCTGTGCTCTGCAACGGGAGAGGCCACAACAGTGAGAGGCCCACGTACCGCAAAAAAATAAATAAATAAAATAAATGCTTATATTTATTTAAAATTTATACTTTTCTCCTTTTAATATGTACAAACATGCCTCGATTTATTGTGCTTCACTTAATTGCACTTCACAGATATTGCATTTTTTTTCAAATTGAAGATTTGTGGCAACCATGAGTCAAGCAAGTCTATTGGCACCATTTTTCCAACAGCATTTGCTCACTTTATGTCTCTGTATCACATTTTGGTAATTCTCACAATATTTCAAACATTTTCATTATTATATTTCTTAAGGTGGTCTGTCATCAGTGATTATTTTTAATTGAAATATAGTTTACTTATATTAATTTCAGCTGTACAACATAGTGATTTGATACTTTTATAGATTATGCACCATACAAAGTTACTGTGATATTATTGACTATGTTCCCTGTGCTGTACATCACATGCCTATGACTTATTTTAAAACTGGTAGTTTGTGCCTCTTAATCCCCTTCACCTATTTTGTAACCCTTCCCTCTGGCAACCACTAGATTGTTCTCTGTATTGTGAGTCTGTTTCTGTTTTGTTGTATTTGTTTTGTTTTTTAGATTCCACATATATAAGTAAAAACGTATACTATTTGTCTTCCTTAGTCTGACTTATTTCACTTAGCATACTACCCTCCAGGTCCATTCATGCTGTCACAAATGGCATTATTTCATTCCTTTTTATGGCTGAGAAATGTTCCAGAGTGTGTGTGTGTGTGTGTGTGTGTGTGTGTGTGTGTGTACCACATCTTTATCCATTCATCTGTTTATGGACATTTAAGTTGCTTCATATCTTGGCTATTGTATATAATGCTACAGTGAACATTGGGGTGCATATATCTTTTTGAATTAGTGTTTTCCTTTTCTTTAAATAAATACCCAGGAGTGGAATTGCTGGATCGTATGGTAGTTCAATTTTTAATTTTTTTGAGGGGCTTCCATGCTGCTTTCCATAGCGCCTGCACCAGTTTACATTCTCCCCAACAGTGCACAAGTGTTCCCTTTTCTCCACATTCTTGCCAACACTTGTTAATTTTTTGTTGTCTTTTTGATGATAGCCATTTTGACAGGTATGAGGTGATATCTCATTGTGGTTGTGATTTGCATTTTCCTGTTGATTAGTGATGTTGAGCATCTTTTCATGTGCCTGTTGGACATCTGTATAGCTTCTTAGGAAAAATGCCATTTTTTAATCGGATAGTTTGTTTTTTTGATATTGAATTGTATGAGTTCTTTATATATTTTGAATGTCAGTTGCATCATTTGCAAATATTTTCTCCTATTCCATAGTTGTCTTTTCGTTTTGTTGATGCTTTCCTTCACTGTGCAAAAGATTTTTAGTTTGATGTGGTCCCATTTGCTTATTTTTGCTTTTGTTGTCCTTGCCTGAGGAGACAGATCCAAAAAAATATAGCTAAGACTGATTTCAAAGAACATACTGCCTATGTTTTCTTCTAGGAGTTTTGCTGTTTCAATTCTTACATTTAAGTCTTTTGTACATTTATTTATTTATTTTTTAATGGCATGCCCATTGCTTTGGCTTTTTAAAAAATATATTTATTTATTGGGCTGCATCAGGTCTTTGTTGTGGCACATGGGATCTTCATTGCAGCATGTGGGATCTTTCGTTGCAGTGCTCATTGTGGTGCATGGGCTCTTCGTTGCAGCACGTGGGCTTCTCTCTAGTAGTGGCGTGAGGGTTTTCTCTCTTTAGATGTGGCATGCAGGCTCCAGGGTGAGTGGGCTCTGTAGTTGTGGTGCACGGGTTCCAGAGCATGTGGGCTCTGTAGTTTGCAACCTGCAGACTCTCTAGTTGAGGTGCACGAGCTCAGTAGTTGTGGCGTGTGGGCTTAGTTGCCCCGCAGCATGTGGGATCTTAGTTCCCCGACCAGAGATTGAACCCCCATCCCCTGCATTGGAAGGCAGATTCTTTACCACTGGACCACCAGGGAAGTCCATTTAGAGTTTATTTTTTTATATGTTGTGAGAAAATGGTCTAGTTTCATTCTTTCATATGTAGCTGTCCAGTTTTCCCAAGACCACTTATGTGAAGAAACTGTCTTCTTCCCATTGTATATTGTTGCCTCCTTTGTTGTTGATTAATTGACCATATGTGTGTGAGTTTATTTCTAGGCTCTCTATGCTGTTCCATTGATCTGTGTGTCTGTTTTTGTGCAGTGTCATACTGTTTTGATTACTTTAGCACTGTAGTATATTTTAAAGTCAGGGAGTGTGTGTGATACCTCCAGCTTTTTTTTCAGTGTTTGGTAGAATTCCAGTGTGAAGCTATGTGATACTGGACTTTTGTTTGTTGGGAGTTTTGGTTATTTTTTTAATTACTGATTCAATTTCATTACTGGTAATTGGTCTGTTCATACTTTCTATTTTTTCCTGGGATATTGTACATTTATAGGAGTTTGTTCACTTCTTCTAGATTGTTCAAGTTGTTGTCGTGTAAATGTTTGTAGTATTCTTCAATTATTGTATTCCTGTGATATCTTGTATAACTTTGTGTCCATTTTTGATTGTATTTAATTGGACCTTCTCTTTTTCCTTGATGAGTCTGGCTAAAGTTTCATCAATTTTTTTATCTTAAAAAAAATAACCTCTTAGTTTCATTGATCTTTTTCTCCATTTTTTGGTCTCTATTTTATTTATTTCTCCCCTCCCCTAATCTTTATTATTTCCTTCCTTCTACTAATTCTGGGTTTTTTCTTTTTGTAATTCCTTTAGGTTTCAAGCCAGTTTTTTTGAGATTTTTAAAAATTTCTTGAGATAGGCCTGTATTGCTATAAACTTCCCCCTTGGAACTGCATTTGCTGCATCCCATAGATTTTGAAAAGTTGTGTTTCAATTTTCATTCATCTCAAGACATTAAAAAAAATTTTCCCCTTTGATTTCTTCACTGACCCATTATTTTTTTTAGCAGCCCATTGTTTAGCCTTCATGTATTTGTGTCTTTTCCACCTCTCATTCTGTAATTGATATCTAGTTTCATACCACTGTGGTCAGAAAAGATACTTTATATGATTTTACTCTTAAAATTCCTGAGATTAGTTTTGTGGCCTACCATGTGATCTATCCTGGAGAATGTTCCATGTGCACTTGAAGAGAATGTGTATTCTATAGTTTTTGGATGGAATGCGCTGTAGATATCTATTAAGTCCAACTGCTCAAAGTATCATTGAAGACCAACGTTTTCTTTTTTTTTTTTGCGGTATGCGGGCCTCTCACTGCTGTGGCCTCTCCCGTTGTGGAGCACAAGCTCCAGACGCACAGGCCCAGTGGCCATGGCTCATGTACCCAGCCACTCTGCGGCACGTGGGATCCTCCCAGACCGGGGCACAAACCCATGTCCCCTGCATCGGCAGGTGGACTCTCAACCACTGCACCACCAGGGAAGCCAAAGTTTTCTTATTGATTTTCTGTTTGGATGATATATTCATTGCTGTATGTGGGGTATTAAATCCCCTACTAATACTGTGTTACTGTCAATTTCTCCTTTTATGTCTGTTAATATTTGCTTTATATATTTAGTTGCTCCTATGTTAGGTGCATATATGTTATGAATATTAGTTCCTCTTTTTGGATTGACCCCCCCTTAACATTATGTAATGCCCTTCTTTGCCTTTTGTTACAAACTTTGTTTTAAAGTCTATTTTGTCTGATATGAGTTATATTACCCTTGCTTTCTTTTCATTTCCATTTTCATGGAATATCTTTTCCCATCCTTTCACTCTCAGTCTATGTGTGTCTTTAGCTCAGAAGTGAGTGTCTTATAGGCAGCATATAGATGTCTTGTTTTTTTTTTTTTTATCCATTCAGCCACCCTATGTCTTGATTGGGGCATTTAGTTCATTTACACTTAAAGTGATTATTGATAGGCATGTACTTTTTGCCATTTTGTTACATGTTTTCTGGTTGTTTTTGTAGTTCTTCTCTATTCTTTTCTTCTTTTAGTCTCTTCCCTGTGGTTTGATGATTTTCTTTAGTATTATGTTTGGGTTTCTTTCTCTTTGTGTATCTATTCTAGGTTTTTGGTTTTTGGTTACTATGCAATAGATAGGTAGGTCGGTAGATACATATATGTTTTAAACTGATACTCATTTAAATTCAAACACATTCTTAAAGTTCTACAGTTTTTATAATCCCCTCAACATGTGTTATGTTTTTGACATTATATTTTACATCTTTTTGTGTATCCTTTAATTACTCATTGTAATTAGAATTAATTTTACAACTTTTGTCATCTAACCTCCATACCAGCTTTTTTTTTTTTTTTCTTGTTCCTTTTTATCTTTTCTTTTTTCTACAAACCCTTGTGTCGAGGGCTGACTTTCAATAGATCGCAGCGAGGGAGCTGCTCTGCTACGTACGAAACCCCGACCCAGAAGCAGGTCGTCTACGAATGGTTTAGCACCAGGTTCCCCACGAACGTGCGGTGCGTGACGGGCGAGGGGGTGGCCGCCTTTCCAGCCGCACCCCGTGTCCCAGGACGAAGGGCTCTCCGCACCGGACCCCGGTCCCGACACGCGGCGGGGCGCGCCGCGCCGCGCCCCGGGGGACGCGTGCGGCGGCCTGCCGGCGGGGACAGCAGGAAACCGGCTATCCGAGGCCAACCGAGGCTCCCGCGGCGCTGCCGTATCGTTCCGCCTGGGCGGGATTCTGACTTAGAGGCGTTCAGTCATAATCCCACAGATGGTAGCTTCGCCCCATTGGCATACCAGCTTTTTAAGCAGTTGATCCACTGCCTTTACTACTATATTTGCTTCTACCAATGAGATTTATTTTCTTCATGTATTTTCTCATTTCTTGTTATGATCTTTTCCTTTTTGCTTAAGGAAGACCCTTTAACATTTCTTGTGTGGCCTGCTTAGTGGTGATGAACTCTTAGTTTTTGCTTATCTTGGGAACCCTTTATATCGCCTTCAATTCTGAATGCCTAACCTTGCTGTGTAGAGTATCCTTGGTTTAGGTTTTTCCCTTTCAGCACTTTAAATATATCATGCCACTGTCTTCTGGCCTACAGTTTCTGCTGAAAAATCAATGAGAGCCTTATGGGGGTTCCCTTTTGTTTGACTCTTTGTTTTACTCATGCTGCCTTTAGAATTCTCTCTTTAACTCTGGCTGTTTTACTTATGATGTGTCTTGGTGTTGACTCTTTGGGTTCATCTTTTTAGGACTGTCTCTGATTCCTGGACCTGGGTATCTATTTCATTCCCCAGGGTAGGGAATTTTTCAGTCATTGTTTCATCAAATATATTTTCTGCCCCTTTTCCTCTCTTTTCTCCTCCTGGGACTAAATCCTGTAACATGAATATTATGACACTCAATGTTGTCTCAGAGGTCCCTTAAACTATCCTCATTTTAAAACCTTTTTCTTTTTACTGTTCTGATTGGGTGATTTCCACTATTCTGTTTTCCAACTCGTTTGTTAATTCTTCTTTACCACTTAATCTGCTTTTTATTCTCTCTGATATATTTTTCATTTCAGTTATAGTATTCTTCAGCTCTGATTTGTTCTTTTTTAATGTTTTCTAATTTTTTAATTGAAGTTCTCACTGTGATCCTGTATTCTTCTGAGTTTGGTGAGCATTTTAATGACATTGCTTTGAAATCTTTATCATGTAAATTACTTATCTTCATTTCGTTAGGAGTTTTATCTTGTTATTTCATTTAGAACATATTCCTCTGTCTTCTTTTGTTTCACTTTCAGTGTTTGTCTTTATTAATTAGGCAGAACATTTGCCTCACCTGGTGTGGAAAGTGTGTCATTGTATAGGAGTGTCCCTTTGCAGTCTGTGTGTGCTTGGTGGCTTTGGTGGGAGGGCTGGAGCTGAAGTGAGCATTGGCTGGGGCCTCTGAGTTTGTAATATACACTGTGTCTTTTGGGTCACCTGCTGGGGGTGTGGGTCCTGACTAGATTGCTTCTTTCACCCTTGTACCTGTCTGTGTGATTTAAAAATATATATATCCTTAATTGTAAAAAAGCTGTTCAGCCAGTCTTCAGGTTGTTCTGAGAGAGAATTATTTTATATATAGTTGTAATTTTGGTGTGTGCACAGGAGGAGGTGAGCTCAGGGTCTTCCTACTCGTCCATCTTGATCCCACCTCTACCCAGTGATCTTTGATATTACTTTTGAAAAAATATTATGAGTCACTGAAGGCTCAGATGATGGTTAGCATTTTTTTTTTTTTTTTTTTTTTTTTTTTTTTTTTATGCTGTACGCGGACCTCTCACTGTTGTGGCCTCTCCTGTTGCAGAAGCACAGGCTCGGCAGCCATGGCTCATGGGCCTAGCCACTAGAGGCATGTGGGATCTTCCCGGACCGGGGCACGAACCCGTGTCCCCTGCATCAGCAGGCAGACTCTCAACCACTGCACCATCAGGGAAGCCTGATGGTTAGCATTTTTTAGCTATAAAGTACTTTTAATTAAGTTATGTGCATTGTTTTTTTTAGACATACTGCTATTGTACACTTAATAGATTACAGTATAGAAGTCTACATGCACTGAGAAACCAAAAATAAACACTTGTATGACTCACTTTATTTTGATATTACATTCTGTTGAGGTGGTCTGGAACTGAACCCACAATATTTTCAAGGTATGCCTGTATTTATAAAACCATATATTTCCCTCTTGATGAGGATTTATCTGTATCCCACAAGGTTCAATATGAGGCATTTTTGTTCTGTTTCATACTTTTCATTATGATTTCTTGTTTGGCCATAATTACTTAAATGCATATATTTTAGTTTCCAAATTATTTTTGTCAGTGAGTTCTAATTTTATTTCATGTTTGTTAGAGAATATATAGTATCTTTGATTTTGATTATTTGGTATTTATTAACTAATTTAACAGATATTTTTGCAGGTACCTATTTTCTTCAGAAACTTTTCCAGGTCCTTCCTGATAATATGTAGTGAAAAAATCACCTACTTCTTTACATATATATATATATATATATATGTATATATATATATATATATATACATACATACATATACACACATACATATATGATGATATGTATTTGTGATGTGGGCAATATTCCTGTTTTGATGTGATCAGGCATGATTACAGAGGGATCTTATTTTTGTCTTGATTCATCATGGCCACAGAATGACTTTGTCTGGTGTCTCCTGGATGTCAGGGGCTGTTTTTCTCTTTCTCAATTCTTTAAGTGTTTCTAATGTATTTTCATATTTCCCATATCATAATCTTGTATAGTTATCTCAAATTTTTGATACTTTGAGGTTTATTATTTTATATTTTGTGATTTACTGGGACTATTGCTTATAATGTTTTATAAACAAAATGACTTCTATCTTATGTTTATTATAAAAAATATAATAACATTTTAGAATATCATTTCATTATATCTTGGGGCTCAATTTCTGAAAGGTTATATTATTCATTTTCTCGCTTAGGTCAGATTTTCCAATCTTTTTAGACTTATAAATCTTCTTTCCATACATTTCATAGAAATTTTTATCATACACCTCATAGGATTTGGTTTTATTGTTTATCATTTTCTCTGGTATATTAAAAAAAGTTGAAGTTAATACATATCTTATTACATTATATATTACTTTATATAAATTTTATTTTAAGAAAGTCTTTGTTTAGACTAATTTTGACTTTTTAAATTTATGAAGTCATTATGCCATGTACTTTAACTTAATATGTAGAAAGCTCAATTTTTTAAGTCAATTTTAAAATTTATTGTTTGTGTTTAATAATAAAACATTTAAATATATGCTATACCTTCAAAAGTAATATGCATTGCTTTCATGATCTGATATTTGAAATTTTGTTTCCTGTTAAAACTACTAGCTGGTTTATTTTTGTTGTTTTTTGTGTTCTGTTATAAATTTCTAGGGAAATGATTAGGTCTCAAGAAGCTATGTAGGAGTAACATAACTACCATTATATTTTCTGTTTTTACCACTGTGTTTTGGAATTACTGAAACATCTTTATTAACAGTATAAAATTTTTCACCAGAGAAATACTACTAATGGATCTCAAGAAAATCATCTTAAGGCACATTCCTGTGAAATATCATTATTTGAATGTTGGCCTATTTTTATCCTTTCTGGGTTATTTTTAACCAATGGTAGACTAAATTTAACAAAATAAAACTACAAATAAAACTCAGAATCATATTATAGTAAAAACCATCAGCACAGCTAGCAGTATTTAGCTGAATGACTGAGTCTTGAATATGATCATCTAATAATCATTTTCTGTTCTCAAATCCTTTTCTTTTGAAATGAAGAATGTATATTTTGTTAATTGTCTTATTTATTGATTTATAAATCAGTATCAACTATATTTAATGATGTGAATCTCTAGAATACCTTTGTGAACTGCTGAGAGTTCATAAATCACCAATTTAAAATACTGATGTAAGTCAGAAAATTGGATTTGATAGAAAGAAATTTGAAGCCAAATTTGTGACCACATTTTTCAAGTGCATAGGACTGAATGGCATATACACTGTTTGTTAAAGATCCTTTATTTCATCTTCATTTTCTATTCCATTTTTCTTTTGTTGCAATGTCCTCATTTATTTTTATGTTGTTTCATATACTTACATATTTTCTCAATTTCCTCTTTGGAATGAGGTAGATTTCATTGGTAAATGTTTACATTGAAGTAGAGTTCATTTGACAATTTTTTTCAATGTAGAAAACCTGTGTTCAGGTTTGGAAAAATTGGTATTCTAAAGAAAGTTGTATAATGTAGTATGATTATACTTTATTGTATTAACATTAATCTTTATTTAGAGCAAGGTAAAATAATGTTAGAATTTAAAAAATGATTGTTCTAATGTTTTCCAGCTGCTAATAGGTTATGAAAATGGTACTGTAGTATTCTGGGACTTAAAATCTAAAAGAGCAGAACTGAGAGTTTATTATGATGAGGTAAGTGATTTCTACTGGAATATTTGAAAAGAGTATTGTGATTTTATGCCTGTTTTCTACATTTAAGCCTTGTATGTTACCAGTATTTTTAATCATTGGAAAACCACCTAGTTCTGATCCAGTGCCTCACACTGCCTGTTGGTATTTGCACGAGTTCCACCTCTGGGTTGTTCTCCTGAGTGGAAATTTTGCCTTGACGGATTATTTTTAAGCCTTTTTTGGGCATTTACATATGTTGGTATCTATTACCTATCTTTTTCTTTCCTTTCGGTTCTACGCTTATTTCTTAACCTCTTTGTCCTTAAGGTCTCTAAAGATACTATTCACATCTTTAGAAAATTGTTTTTCTGTGGCAGAAAGTTTAAGTAGTTTGAAAGACCTTATCTTCTAATACTTGCCTTCTTACAGTAAAGAGAGATTTTTAAAATAGTAGTACTTAATAATAAAAGTCAGATCTTGAAGTACGTTTTATCGTACAGAATTGAGATTTTACGTTTTCATGTAGAGAAAGCAGTGAACTCTTATCAAGGAATAGTCTCTTAATTGATACTTCAGCTGTTTGAAGATTGATTCTAGGCTATTATTTCCTTCTTAAGAAGAAGCTAATGTAAAAAGAGTGAGGCTAGGGCCAAAAGGTGAGAAAGGGAAATTATGTCTTGTAGCTGTGGAAATAAAGGTGATCATCTAGGCTCTCAATTAAATTAAAAATTGTTACAGTGATGAGAGATAGGAAGATACAGGTCAAAAATCACTGTTTAGAATTACCCAGGCTTAAATGGGAACAGTGCCAAAGAATTTAAGACAACACTAAGATAAATAGAGAAATACATTTGAAAGGAAAACATATTTTTTTTTTTTTTTTTTTTTTTTTTTTTTTTTTTTTTTGGCGGTACGTGGGCCCCTCACTGTTGTGGCCTCTCCGGTTGCGGAGCACAGGCTCCGGACGCGCAGGCTCAGCGGCCACAGCTCACGGGCCCAGCCGCTCCGCGGCACGTGGGATCTTCCCGGACCAGGGCACGAACCCGCGTCCCCTGCATCGGCAGGCGGACTCTCAACCACTGCGCCACCAGGGAAGCCCGAAAACATATTTTTTTAGAACAGTTTCTTTTTGTGCCCTCTTCCATCCCCTTATAAAAGTAAAATTTAAATTTTGGTGCTTAAAGATACAAGACTTCGGCTATCCCATAACCCCCATCCCCCATTCATTTCTTAGTGGTTCTGGCAAACTAAGATTTTATGATATATACAAGATTATTGTCATGGTGACAAAGAATTCAGAAGTAAATGATATAACAGCTGGGTAATTTGGTCATGATTAGTGAACAATACTCTGGCAAGCCATGTCATACAATTATGCTCTTTATGATCAACTTACAAGACACCTTGAATCATAAGGCAAGAAGGTCCTAGAGAGCTAAGCTAGGGTTTTCCTTTCGTTAAATACATAAAATACAAAGATGAGTATGAAGATCACTTCCTCTCTTAAGACTAACAGTTAGATAAGAGTCCAAATACCATCTGTGTATTTAGCCAGTTGGAACTAGAGTGGAGCAGCTGAAATGGAAATCCAGATGAGAATGCTCAATCAGCTAGTTTTCCTGTGGCCTTAAAAAGTGTGGAAGGAAGGTTTCTAACTTTAAAAAGTAAGTGAAAGTAATTTTGCAATGAAATGCAAAATTAAATAAAGATTAACAATGTTTAAGTCAGTAGAATAGTACACTTTACACTTAGAATTATATGAATATATATAAAATTGATTTACTTTAATGCATAATTATATGTCCTATCATTTTAATAAAGATAGTTGTATACTTCATGTTACTACCAAACTTTTCAAACTTTCGTCATCACTTTACGTCTCATATTTTGAAATCATCTGTCCTGAAATGGTTTGTCATAAGTCACCAATGATCAGTGACCCCTTCCTTAGTCTTTTAAGTTCCTCACTAAACCTGTGACTTTACATCAGTCCTTCCTTCTTAAAATGGTTTCTTCCCTTGTTTGTGTTTTTCCACCTCATTTTTCACCCCTCCTTTCTCCATCACTGGTTCTTTCCTTAACTCTCCTTTATATTACAGATACTCTTAAGGATTCTGCGTCTTCACCCTCTCTTCATTTCTCCTTCAGTTTACATTTACGTTCATATCCCCTCCCACCATTTCAAATATTACCTATATTATGCTGATAAATTAAAAATTCCTATATCCTTAACTCTTACGTCTCTCCTGAGATCTAGATCCAAATATCTATAATCTATAAGTCCAGATGAATATTCCATTGGCACTGAATTTATATTTAAAGGTCTGAACCTCTTTCTGCGTTTTTTTTTTCAGTTTTTCAGTTTTGATTTAGTTATTTTAACTTATAACCCTCAGAGTCATATTTGACCCTTTTTTCTTCTTCATATATCATATACAATCACTTTTGTAGTCTTCTTGATCCAATTTTTATATTGTCTCTCATTTATTTCCTCTCTTTTTCCATTCCCACATTCAGCATCCTAGTTGAGGATGTTATCTTTTGCCTGGAAGACTTATAATAGCCTTTTAACTAATCACATTTCCTCAGATATCTTACCTTTTCAATATATCTTTCACTATCAAGATTATCATTTTAAGACATAACAGATCAGGTAATTCTCTATCTCAGAACCTTTGAGTGGCTCCCAGTTGTCAACAGTACAAAGTCGTATTCCTTGACAGGAGATTTAAGGCCCTGGTGCTATCTTTTTCCCTTCAATTTAATTTACTGCATCCTTCTACACACTTCTCACACTTCAGACATATTACTGACTATCTCCTAAACATACCATTTACTTCCTACCTCCAGGCCTTTGCTTCTGCTAATACCTTATCATGAACTCCCTTCTTTCCTCTTATGCATATCAAAATTCTATTAATTATTGAGCTACTGTAAAGCTATTTGGACTATCTAAGTAGCCACTTGATAAATAACCACTGATGAATTCAGAGTTTTGTTTTGGAAATCCAAGATCATTTTCAGAAGTAACCATATTAATTTTACTTCCACATTAGCTGTGAAATTTTTGTTTCATTACATCAATATTTTAAAAATAATCTCTCACAGAGAAATCTCTCAGAGTCTGACATGAGGATAACCTTTTAATTCCTTACTAACTGTTATTTTTCCTTTTTTCAGATTGTTACCTAGCTTTTTGAGTTTCCTTTGTCTTTTTTGTTTACAAGAAATTCAGTCACAGCCACTGAGTTTATTTTCCATATTGTTTTTCATTAAAATTTTTTTTCTTTAATTAGTTGTATTATATTTGTTTTTTCAGCAAATGCTTAAGGTTCTTTTTAAAGAAAACAGTGGGGTATAATCAAATAAATAGAAATTGAATATTTACCCATTAAGTCAGTTCAAATTCCAGCTCTTCAATCTCTTCAGTGATGACTATTTGACATCCTATTCTTTAATAGCAAGTTGGTTTTACATGCCTACTCTTCTGTACAATATGTGTACTTCTTTTATAGTACTTATCTTGGTTTTATGTTATATATATCATTTTTATATCTGTCTTCTCCAGTAGACAGAAATTCAGTGGGATAGAAGAAAAGGTTAGGGCTGGGGCTCTGCGCCTACCATTTATAGCAAAGTAGTCTGAGAGAACATTAAATTGACTGAGGTTCATCCAGGTTAACATGTAGAGGAGGCAAGAAGTAACATTTCCCTTTAGTCACATAAAAAACAAGAAGAAATAAGCAGAGAAGACAAAGAAGAGCGTTTTTTCCCTCTCACTGCCTCTACTGAACCCTGGCAATAAAGAAGTATTCTCTGCCCAGTAATAAAGACCAGGGTGAGAGAAAACATAAGTCCAGTGTGTCATGATATCTTTTGCAATTAATCAAATCTTACTTATCTTGAGGTCCACTCATATACTATTTCATTTCTGATATGTCTAATGATTGCTCTAGTCATTTATTTATAACTCTAACAATACTTATTGTTGGGAAATATGTTGTGTGTGTGTATATATATATGTATAAGTTTGATATAAAATAAATATATACAGAACTTAGTTTTATAAATATAGATTAAAAACTAAATGTTAAAAGTTCCAAACAATAAATATTATTAATATTGGTATAAATGTTTCCTATCTCGCAGTTGTTTAAGTTCTTTTAAGGAAAGGATCATGCTGTATATACATCTGTTCAACTTTTATGCCTACTAAAGTTTCTTTCATTCTGCTTATTAGCACATTACCCAAGTTCCATATATACTTTATTAATTTTGAAAGAATACCAAGTGTGGAAATATTTGATAACATTAATTACTTATTCATTTAACAGATTTTTTGAGTACCTACTTTATGCAAGACACTGTGCAACCACTGGGAATAAAACAAAAGAGGAAAATGTAATGATTACTTTTTAATTTTATTTACTTTACATCTACAGAATGAAACTGTAAATAAAAAAATTTTAAACTCTTCTTGCTTTAAGTCAACTTAAATAGTATATGTTAGAGTTAATATAGTCCAATGATTCTAAATATGGGTTTTGTAGTCAGATGCTGGCTTTGAGTGGTGTAACCTAAGCAAGTATCTCAATCTTTCTAGGCCTATTTCACCACGTGTAATTTGGAAAAACATAATATCTGTTTTGTAGGATTAAATGAGATAATGTACATAAACTGCTTACCCTGGGGTCTGGCATGTAGTAAGCCCTCAAATTGCAACTCTTATGTAAACTACCTTTTAAGTTGGCTATTTTAAGTGTAACTAGGCTTCTACCTCACCAGAGATTATCTTCTGATAACCTTGCTTTTACTTCTGTGTAATAATTTTCAAAGAAGCATTAAAGGGTATGGGGAGGACCTAGGATTTACAACAAAAAGTTCTGGGATCTAACGATATTATGAAATTTACTTAACTTTTCTTTGTCTTAGGAGGTGAGTTTTTGTAGCCTTTTATAAGCCTATAGAAGGTTGAAACCAAAGGTAGTATGACCTAGGTCAGAAAAATTACATGTTTCTTAAGTGTTATTGCTATAATAATTCTGTGTTAAAATATTTTTCCTTTGGAATATAGAATGATATATCAACTTTTTCCCTCCTCTACTTGTTTTTAATTGTTATTTTATTAGGCTATTCATTCAATTGATTGGCATCATGAGGGCAAACAATTCATGTGCAGCCATTCAGATGGTAGCTTGACTTTATGGAACCTGAAAAGCCCAAGTCGTCCTTTCCAGACCACAGTTCCACATGGTAAGATGTATGCTTTCAAAAGAAATCAACTCTGGAGATTCAGTGCCGTTACTTGCAGTAGGAAAGTTGGTATCATTATCACTAGAAAGAGGTAATAGGACATAGCTTCTGATTCTAAATACCCCTTTATACCTCCTTCAGATCCCTGCATTATGACCCAAAGTTTCTATATTTCCCTTCTTTCTATCTATCAATTTCCTACATTGTAAGTGATACCTATTCAATTTTGATACCAAAAATTGAATAACTGATGGTTGATGTACCTGAAGCAGAGGAGATAATATAGTATATTTGACAAATATTAACGGATAAGGAGCTAGTAAGAGAATGGCACTTTATAGATCTGACTCTTGGACCGAATTTCTGTACTGCTTTAGAGTCTGTTGTTTTCTAAATTCTCCCATTTATTTCCATTTCTGCCATTTGATTCCACTAAATTATGACTACATGGTTTTTATCGTAGGTTGTATTTATCTTATTATATTCCTCATTGAAAGGAGATATTTAGGATTTATGTTGGCTCTGTCTAACTAGGCAGAATAAAAATTTCAAATGTATGAATATCTTTTATTCAGAAGCCATATTATTTTCCATAATATTGGTGATGATCTGAGTTTCGTGTTTACCTCATACCATTGGTTGGTTGTAAGAATAAAGAGGTCAAAACCTAGAGGTTAATCAAATACATTCTATTTCATCGTTTCTGAGTGTTTATTGTAGATTCACATTGAGAAAATAGTGGTATGTTTTTATAGTGGGTGACCGACCCATAAATCAAAAGATGGAATTATTCCAAGTTGGGTTGGTTTGCCATTTTTTGTACCACAGTTGCATGTTCCACTGCAAAAGATTATATTATTGCAACATTTACCTTAGCAGTTTACTTAGAGATTACCTTACGTTTAAAAACTTACTTAGAGATGCTTTATTTATTTAAATAGAAGTACAGTTGATATATTATTTATATCAGTTTCAGGTGTACAACATAGTTTTTCAATATTTTTATAGATTACACTCCAGTTAAAGTTTTTACAAAATAATGGCTATAATTCCCTGTGCTGTACAATATTCCTTATTGCTTATTTATTTTATACATATAAAATAAATGTATATGTATCTCTTAATCTCATACCCCTAATTTGCCCCTCCCCCCTTCCTTCTCTACTCTGGTAACCACTAGTTTGTTCTCTATATCTGTGAGTCTGTTTCTGTTTTGTTTTTGTTTTATTTTTTGGTTCCACGTATAAGTGACAACATAGAGTATTTGTCTTTCTTTGAATTATTTAACTTAGCATAGTACTCTGTGCTATTCTGCCATCCCTGTTGTTGCATATGGCAGAATTTCATTCTTTTACATGGCTGCGTAATATCCATTATATAGATGTGATATGTACACACACACACACACACACACACATATATGATCTGAGTCAAATTTGAAATTCTCATTTTTACTTTGTACTGTTTAAATCTTCACTGTTTTTTTTTATTATTGGTTGATTTTTCAGTTCTTAGAGAAGTAAGTTAAAATATCTGTTATGAATATTTTCCTTGTAATTCTATTCATTTTTGTTTTTATACTCTAAAAATCAAATAGCTAAATGTGGCTGATATCGTTTATCAGATACTCTGTGATTTAACTGGTGTTTGACTAGGAATCAATTTCTGAGAAAGCGGCATTAAAATTTAATGATTATAGAATTGTCTACTTTTCACTTTAATTCTGTCCTTTTTTGTTTCATGTATTTTAAGGTTTTATTGTTAGGTATCTATCATGTCTCCTGTAGAGAACATATAGTTGGGTCTTGCTTTTTTATTCAGTCTTACATAATTTGGTTGGAGTGTTTAGTGCATTAATGTTAAATATAATTACTGATGGGATTGGATTTAGGTATACCAGTTTATTATTTGTTTTTTGTTGGTCCTGTCATTTTTTGTTCCTTTTATCTCCCCTTTTTGCCTTCTTTTGGATTGAAAGATTTTATTATGATTCCATTTGAATTTACATATAGGCAATTTAATCTTCACATATTCTTTTTAATCTGTTGCTCTAGGGCTTACAATATATTGTACTTCCTTAACTTGCCATATTCTATTAGGGTTTATTGTAACACTTTACATAAAATGTAGAAATTTCACAACCACATATATTTATTTATCTTCACCCATTGTCCTTCAAGCAACAGTTATCATATGTATTACATCTAAATACAATGTTATAATTTTTGCTTTGAATACTCTAAGTATTTTTTTATTGATGTATAGTTAACTTACAATGTTTTGTTAGTTTCAGGTGTACAGTGTAGTGATTCAGTTATTTTTTTTTCAGATTATATTCCAGCATAGGTTATTACAAGATACTGAATATAATTCACTGTTTGATACAGTAAATCCTTGTTGCTTATCTATTTTATGTATAATAGTTTATGTCTGTTAATCCAATACATGTAATTTGTCCCTCCCCACCTCCCTCCCCTTTGGTAACCATAAATTTGTTTTTTATATCTATGTCTGTTTCTGTTTTGTATATAAATTACTTTTTAGATTCCACATATAAGTGATATCATATAGTATTTGTCTTTCTCTGTCTGACTTCACTAAGTGTAATATTCTCTAGGTCCATCCATGTTGCTTCAAATGACAATATTTCATTCTTTTTTATGGCTGAGTAATATTCCATTGTATTTATATACCACATCTTCTTTATCAATTCATCTGTTGGTGGGCATTTAGGTTGTTTCCATGTCTTGGCTATTGTAAATAGTGCTGCTGTGAACATTGTGGTGCATGTATCTTTTCAAATTACAGTTTTCATTTTTTTCTGGATATATACCCAGGAGCTGGATTGTTGGATCATATGGGTAGCTCTAGTTTTAGTTTTTTGAAGAACCTCCATACTATTTTCCATAATGGCTGCACCAATTTACATTCCTTCCAACAATATACAAGGGTTCCCTTTCCTCCACATCCTCTCCAGCATATATTATTTATAGACATTTTGATGATAACCATTGTAACCACTGTGAGGTGATAACTCATTGTGGTTTTGACTTGCATTTCTCTAATAATTAGCAACGTTGAGCATATTTTCATTTGCCTGTTAGCTATCTGTATGTCTTCTTTGGAAAAATATCTATTTAGGTTTTCTGCCCATGTTTTGTTTGTTTGTTTTGTTTTGTTTTGTTTTGTGGTACGCGGGCCTCTTACTGTTGTGGCTTCTCTTGTTGCAGAGCACAGGCTCTGGACGCACAGGCTCAGCGGCCATGGCTCACGGGCCTAGCTGCTCCACGGCATGTGGGATCCTCCTGGACTGGGGCACAAACCCGGGTCTCCTGCATCAGCAGGTGGACTCTCAACCATTGCACCACCAGGGAAGCCCTCTGCCCATGTTTTGATTTTTTTTTTTATATTGAGTTATATGAGCTGCTTGTATATATTGGATATTAACCCCTTGTCAATTGCATCATTTACAAATATTTTCTCCCATTCTGTAGGTTGTCTTTTTATTTTGTTGATGGTTTCCTTTACTCTGTAAAAGCTTTTAAGTTTGATTAAGTGCCATTTGTTTATTTTTGCTTGGATTTTTTTTGCCTTGGGAGACTGATCTAAGATAATATTGCTACGATTTATATCAGAGAATATTTTGCCTATGTTCTGTTCTGGGAGTTTTATGGTGTCAAGTCTTGTATTTGAGTGTTTAAACCATTTTGAGTTTATTTTTGTATCTGGTGTGAGGAAGTGCTCAAATTTCATTGATTTATATATAGCTGTCCAGCTTTCCAAACACCCCTTGCTGAAGAGACTATTTTTTCTCCATTGTATATTCTTGCCTCCTTTCTTGTAGATTAATTGACCATAAGTTGTGGGTTTATTTCTGGGCTCTCTGTCCTGTTCTATTGATCTATGTGTCTGTTTTTATGACAGTACCATACTGTTTTAATTACTTTACCTTTGTAGTATAGTCTGAAGTCAGGGAGCCTGATTCCTTCAGCTCTATTTTTCTTTCTCAAGATTTCTTTGGCTACCAGGGTGTTTTGTATTTCCATACAAATTTTAAAATTATTTGTTCCAGTTCTATGAAAAGTGTCATTGGTAATTTAATAGAGATTGCATTGAATCTGTAGATTGCCTTGGGTATTATGGTCATTTTCACAATATTCGTTCTTCCAATCCTAGAACACAGTATATCTTTCCAGCTGTTTGTGTCTTCTTCAGTTTCTTTCATCAGAGTCTTATAGTTTTTGGCATACTGGTCTTTTGCTTCCCTAGGTAAGTTTATCCCTAGGTGTTTTACTCTTTTTGATTTCATGGTAAATGGGATTATTTCCTTAATTTCTCTCTCTGAGAGTCCATTGTTAGTGTACAGAAATGAAACAAATTTCTGTATATTGATTTTTCATCCTGCAACTTCACTGAATTCATTGATGAGCACTGATAATTTTTTTGGTGGCATCTTTTGAATTTTCTATGTATAGTATCATGTCATCTGCAAACAGTGATACTTTTACATCTTCCTTTCCAATTTGGATTCCTCTGTTTCTTTTTCTTATGTGAGTGCTATGGCTAGGACTTCCACAACTATGTTGAATAAAAGTGGCAAGAATGGGCATCCTTTTCTTGTTCCTATCTTAGAGGAAATGCTTTCAGCTTTTTACCATTGATTATGATGTTAGCTGTGGGTTTCTCAAATATGGCCTTCATTATGTTGAGGTGTGTTTCCTCTGTGTCCTCTTTCTAGAGAGTTTTTATAATAAATTGATGTTGAATTTTATCAAAAGCTTTCTGCATCTATTGAGATGATCGTATGGTTTTTATTCTTCAATATGTTGATGTGGTGTATCACATTGATTGAATTGCAGATATTGAAAAATTTTTATCCCTGGGATAAATCCCATTTTTCATGGTGTATGATTCTTTTAATGTATTGTTGGATTCAGTTTGCTGGTATTCTGTTGAGGATCTTTGCATCTATGTTCATCAGTGATATTGGCCTGTAATTTTCTTTTTTTGTGATATCTTGGTCTGGTTTTGGTATCAAGGTGATGATGGCCTCATAGAATAAGTTCAGAAGAGTTCCTTCCTCTGCGATTTTTGGAATAGTTTGAGAAGGATATGTACTAACTCTTCTCTAAATGTTTGGTAGAATTCACTTGTGAAGTTAGTTTGTCCTGAACTTTTGTGTGTTGGGAATTTTTAATTAATGATTCAATTTCATTACTGATTATTGGTCTGTTTATATTTTCTATTTCTTCCTGGTTCAGTCTTGGGAGAGGGTGCCTTTCTAAGAATTTGTCCGTTTCTCCTAGGTTGTCCATTTTATTGGCGTATGGTTGTTCATAGTAGTCTCTTATGATCCGTGGTATGTCTGTGGTGTCAGTTATAACTTCTCCTTTTTCATTTCTGGTTTTATTGATTTGGGTTGGCCCTCTACCTTTTTTTCTGGTGAGTCTGGCTAAGGATTTATCAATTTTGTTTATCTTTTCAAAGAACCAGCTTTTAGTTTCATTGATCTTTTCTATGTTTTTTAACTCTCCATTTCATTTATTTCTGCTCTGATCTTTATGATTTCTTTTTTTTTTATGATTTTTTTTTCTTCTACTAAGTTTGGGTTTTGTTTGTTCTTCTTTTTCCAGTTGCTATAGGCATAAGGTTAGGTTGCGTATTTGAGATTTTTCTTGCTGCCTGAGGTAAATCTGTATCACTGTAAACTTCCCTCTTAGAACTGCTTTTGCTACATCCCGTAGGTTTTGGATCATCACACTTTCATTTTCATTTGTCTCTCGGTATTTTTTTATTTCCTCTTTGATTTATTCAATGATCCACTGTTTGTTTAGTAGCATATTGTTTAGCATCCACGTGTTTGTGTTTTTTTGCATTTTTTTCTTATAGTTGATTGCTAGTCTTCATAACATTGTGATTGGAAAAGAAGCTTGATATGATTTCAGTTTCTTACATTTACTGAAGGTTGTTTTGTGGCCTAGCATGTGATCTATCCTGGAGAATGTTCCATGTGCACTTGAAAAGAATGTGTATTCTGCTGCTTTTGGATGGAATGCTCTCTAAATATCTAAGTTCATTTGGTCTAATGTGTTATTTATGGCCTGTGTTTCCTTACTAATTTCTTGTCTGGATGATCTGTCCATTGATGTAAGTTGGGAGTTAAAGAACCCTACTGTATTTGTGTTACTGTCAGTTTCTCCTTTTATATCAATATCTGTTAATATTTGCCTTATATTTTGAGGTTCTCCTGTCTTGGATGCATATATATTTACAATTGTTATAACTTCTTCTTGGATTGATTCCTTTATCATTATGTAGCATCTTTCTTTGTCTCTTATAACAGTACTTATTTTAAAGTACATTTTATAAGTATTGCTACTTCAGCATTCTTTAGATTACCATTAGTATAGACTACTTATTTCCATCCCCTCACTTTCTGTATGTGTCTCTAGATCTGGAGTGGGTCTCTTGTAAGCAGCATATATATATGGGTCATGTTTTTGTAACCATTCAGCCATCTGAATTATTTTTTATTGAAGTATAATTGATTTATAATGTGTTAATTTCTGTTGTCATCCTATGTCTTTTGGTTGGAGCATTTAGTCCATTTATGTTTAAGGTAATTATCAATTTTTATGTTCTTATTACCATTCTGTAAATTGTTTGGGGTTTGTTTTTGTAGCTTTATTCTCCCTTCTTCTTTTCTCTTTTCTTGTGATTTGATGACTATCTTTAGTGTTATGTTTGGATTATTTTTTCTTTTCCATGTATATATCTTTCATTGCTTTTTGATCTGTGATTACCATGAAGTTTTTCTATAGCAATCTCTCTCTATATATATATGTATATATACACATGATTGTTTTAAGTTGCTGATCTCTTACTTTCAAATGCATTTTAAAAACCTTGCATTTGTACTTTCCTCCACTCATGATTACTATTTTTGATGTCATATTTTACATCTAATTGTTGTATATATCCCTTAACTGTTTATATAGGTGATTTAACTACTTTCATCTTTTAACTTTCCTACTAACTTTGTTTGTGAATGATTTCCTACCTTTACTGTATGTTTGCTTTTACTGGTGAGCTTTTTCATTTAGTAATTTTCTTGTTTCTAATTGTGGCCTTTTCTTTTCCACCTAGAGAAGGTGAAATGTTCCTTTAACATTTGTTGTAAAGCTGGTTTGGTGGAGCTGAACTCCTTTAGCTTTTGCTTGTCTGTAGAGCTTTTGATTTCTCCATCAAATCTGAATGAGATCCTTCCTGGGTAGAGTATTCTTGGTTGTAGTTTTTTTTTTGCTTTCATCACCTTAAATGTATCATGCCACTCCTTTCTGGCCTGCATATTTTCTCCTGAAAAATCAGCTGATATACTTACGGGAGTTTCCCTGTATGTTATTTGTTGCTTTTCCCTTGCTGCTTTTAATATTCCCTCTTTATCTTTATTTTTTGTCATTTTAATTACAGTATGTCTTGGTGTGTTCCTCTTTGGGTTCATCCTTTATGGGACTCTGTACCTCCTGGACTTAGGTGACTGTTTTTTTCCCAAGGTTAGGGAAATTTTCAGCTATTATGTCTTCAAATATGTTCTCAGCCCCTTTCTCTCTCTCTTTTCCTTCTGGGACCCATAAAATGCAAATAATCAATGTGCTTGATGTTGTCCCAGAGGTCTCTTAAATGGTTCTCATTTCTTTTAATTATTTTTTCTTTTTTCTGTTTAGCAGTAGTGATTTCCACTACTCTGTCTTCCAGCTCAGTGATCCATTCCTCTATATCATTTAGTGTATTATTGATTCCTTCTAGTGTATTTTTCATCTTAGTTATTGTATTCTTCATCTCTGTTTGGGTGTTCTTTATATTTTCTAACTTGCTGTTAAAACTTCTAACTTCTTGCGCTGTGCATTCATTCTACTCTTGCGTTCTTTGATCATCTTTATTATTGTTACTCTGGACTCTTTCTTGGATAGATTGCCTCCTATCTCCACTTCACTTAGTTCTTCTTCTGAGGTTTTATCTTGCTCCTTTATCTGGAACATGTTCCATTCCCATCTCATTTTTGTCTAAGTTGCTATTTTTATGTATGTGGTAGGTTAGTTACATTTCTTTACCTTGGAGAAGTGACCTTCTGTAGAAGACACCCTATGCATCCCAGCAATGCACTCCCCTCTCATCACCCAACGTATATGCTCTATGGTTTCCCCATAAAAGGGCTGCGTGGGTCCTTCTCTTGTGGTGGGCTGACTATCTGGGCACTCTGGTAGGCTTGTTTGTCCTCTTGTTCAGTTGGTTGCCAGGCCCTGCCTTGTGTGGATGCTGCTGGCTGGTGTTTAGTGGGGCCTGGTCATGAGGCAGCTGGCTGCAGAACACTACGGGACCCCAGGGCTAGTGCTGGCTCATGGGTGGGTGAAGCCAGGATCCCAGAGACTCTGGGGTTGTTGACCACCAACTACTGGATGAACCTGGTGCTGAAGTTAGTGCTGGACTACTGGCAGGCAGAGCTGGTACCTAGAGTCTGGCTGCAAGACTCACGGACCCCAGAGCTTGTTTCAGATCATTTTGGGGGGGCAGTTCCTCATACATTTGGGCATGGTATCTGAGGTGTCCCAAAGCTTGTATGACCTACTGGTGGTAGTACTGGGGCCCAAATGGTCCGAGGATAGAGTCTGTTGTGCTGTGGGTAGGCTGGGTCTGCAGGCAGTGGGATGGTAGTTTTCTTGCATCTGGTGTCAGCCTTTTGGTGGGTGAGGCTGGTCTAGAGGCTAGTGCAGGCTTCCTGAAGGGAAGGGCTGGTGCCTGTCCACTGGTGGGTAGAGCAGGGTCTTGGCCCTCTGGTGGGAAGGCCTTGTCTGTGGGCACATCTACAGGCTGCTGTGGGCTCAGGAATTCTTTAGGCAACCTCTCTGCTGGTGGGTGGGGCAGTGTCTCCACCCAGTTAGTTGTTTGGCCTGAGACATCCCAGTGCTGGTGCCTACAGGCTGTTAGGTGGGGCCTAGTCTTGGTGCTAATGAGCTAAGATGGCAGCTGCCAGCAGCAGCGTCCACATGGTAGAATGTTCCCAAATATGGCCTCCACCAGTGTCTGTGTGCCCAGGGTGAGCTTCAGTCACACCCCACCTCTCTGGGAGACTCTCCAAGACCAAGACATAGGTTTGGCCTGAACTCCTGTCAGATTACTGCTTTTGCCCTGGGTCCCACTGGGTATGAGATTTTGTGTGCACCCTTTAAAAGTGACATCTCTCTTTCCCCCAATCCTGTGGGGCTACAGAAATTAAGCCCTGCTGGCCTTCAAAGCCAAATGCTCTGAGGCTCGTCTTCCTGATGCCAGAACCCTGGGCTGCGGAGCCTGAGGTGGGACTCAGAACTCTCACTCCTGTGGGAGAACCTCTGTAATATAATTATTCTCCAGTTTGTGGTTCGATTGCCCCCTGGGGGGGAGGGATTTGACTATAACACGAGTGTGCCCCTCCTACCCATCTCACTGTGGTTCCTTCTTTATGTCTTTAGTTGTAGAAGATCTTTTCTGATACGTTCCAGTCTTTTTCATGGATGGTTTTTCTGCAGATTGTTGTGATTTTGGTGTGCTTGTGAGAGGAGGTGAGTTCAGGGTCTTTCTACTCTGTCATCCTGGCCACTCCGCAAGTGTTTTTTTTAATTCAAAAGAAAAGCATTCTTCTTTATTTTCTCTTATTTGTAATTTTTTTTTTTTTTTTTTTTTTTTTTTTTTTTTTTTTTTTTTTTGTGGTACACGGGCCTCCCACTGTTGTGGCCTCTCCCATTGCGGAGCACAGGCTCCGGACGCGCAGGCTCAGCGGCCATGGCTCACGGGCCCAGCCGCTCTGCGCCATGTGGGATCTTCCCGGACCGGGGCACGAACCCGCGTCCCCCGCATCGGCAGGCGGATTCTCAACAACTGCGCCACCAGGGAAGCCCTTATTTGTAATTTTTAACACTTTTCATTTGTTCCTGAAGATATAAGTACATCAATTCACATTTCTTGTAGTACATGTCTGGTAGAAATGAATTCACTTAGCTTTCCTATACCTGAAAATTTTTTTCTTTTGCTTTCATTCTTGAAGGAAACATTTTTGCTGGATGTGTATTTCTGGGTTAACTATTAGTGTATTTCGTTTTTAAGGTTCTGAACACTTTAAAGGTGTTTCACTATTTTCTGGCTTACTGATTGAGAATGTGTGACACTGATTTTTGGTACCTCTGTATATAATGAGTCATTTTCCTCTGGCTGCTTTCAGATTTTTTTTTTTTTTTTTTTTTTTGCGGTATGTGGGCCTCTCACTGTTGCGGCCTCTCCCGTTGCGGAGCACAGGCTCCATGGCCATGGCTCACGGACCCAGCCACTCCACGGCATATGGGATCTTCCCGGACCGGGGCACGAACCCATGTCCCCTGCATCGGCAGGCGGATTCTCAACCACTGTGCCACCAGGGAAGCCCCTTTCAGATGTTTTTTATACCTTTTATTTTCAGCAATTTGACCATGATATACGTAGTCTTATTTTCTTCAAGTTTATTCTGTTTAGGGTTCTACTGAGCAATGCAGCTTCTTAAATTTATAAATTTATATCTTTCACAAAATTTGGGGAAATTTTAGCCTTTTATTTTTTCAAATGTGTTTTTCTGCTCTCTTTCTAGGACACCAGTTACCTTTCTGGTAGGATTTTTGATATTGTCTCACATGTTTCTGAATCTCTATCTATTTTGTCAATCATTTTTATCTCTGAATTTCAAATTGGATAATTCTTATTGATCTAAAATTATTTTTGTATTTTTCTCTGTTATCTTAATTCAGCTATTAAGCCCATAGTTATTTTTTTATTTTAGGTATTTCTTACACTTCCTACTTTTTAATATTTTCTATTTCTCTGCTGAGATTTCCTCTTTTCATTCATTGTTAGCATTTTCCTTTCTTTTTCTTTAAATATTGACCTTAGTTATAATAACTGCTTTAAACCTTTGATAATACCAATATCTGCTTTACTTTGAAGTTGGCCTCTGTTCATAATAATGGCCCAGATTTTCCAGCTTCTTCATATTTGGACTGTATCATGCATACTGTGGATGTTATGCTGTATATACTATAGAATATAATTTTGTTGCCACCGTACTTCCTAGCCACTGTCTCCTAAACTGGGAAATACTATCTAGAGTCATTAGTTTTTACAAATCAAAATTTTTTATACTATAGAAGTAGGCTTTGTCTGAAACTCAGATTATTGGACAATGGTTTTACAAGAGGGAGGGTGGCTACAGCCTTACAAGAGGGAGGGTGGCTACAGCCAGTGAAGTTAGATTAGTACCTATTTCACTTGAGATTAGCACTGTAGTGACATTGCCCTTGTAGTTGGTTTTCACTGGTGCTACAGTCGTTGATTTACTTTCACAGTAAATTGTAATGGTTTCAAGTATTTATTCTTCAATCACAGTGCCCTCAGCTAAACACACACACACACACACACACACACACACACACACCTCTACTTATATGATCTTAACCAAATCCTAGCAAATACTTAATAATGACTTTGTTGCTCAGAAACAGGACAGAGGTATCTGCAAATATCACTGTTATTTAACATTTTTCTAAAAATACTATCCAATGTAATTAGACTTGAAGGAGAAATATATTTAAAAGTTTAGAAAGAGAGTTCAAAATTATAATTACTTTTTGATAATGTAATTGCACACCTAAAAAATAAAAACTTAATAGGAATACTATGTATTATAACATGAGAATTCTGTATACAAAACAAAATACAGTGGGTGAATAGAACCATTTTAAATAACACACAAATACCTGGGAGTACACCTTGAAATTATAGTGAGGTATTATTTTTACCAAAGGACATAAAAGGAAAATAAACTCTATGCAAGCATAGGTAGATTCAATATTATAAAGACATTAGCTCCCCACATATTAATTCAAAATTTAATTTGTTCCAAAGGAAAATATAACAGGGTTTTTAAAAGATAGATGAGTTTATGTGTAGCAAAAATAAATATGAAAATAGGAAAAATATTTAAATAAAGAGTAATGGTCAATTACAGGCAGTTTGGAAGGTCAGATGCCTTAAATAATTCTTACTGAAATAAGTACAATTCTGAATATATAAATATAAATATATATTTAATTTTTAAAAAATGTCATTGAACCACCAAGCATAAAAATAGGGTAAACGTAAAGATCCCCAAAGAAATTGTTAAACTAGAAACCCAGAGAGATAAATGGAAAAGACAGATTTTGTTCTGAGGTTTTCTGCTACACTTTGGAGAACTTAAACTTTAAAAAATACAGATTTACTAAGGCATAATTCACAATTTACTGAGTTAATGTGTGCGATTCATTGATTTTTAGTATATTCAGAGTTGTGCAATCATCAACACAATCTAATTTTAGAAATTTTTGCCACCCACAGAAGAAACTCTATACCCATTACCAGTTATTCTATCCCTGTTCCTCTAGCCTTAGGCAACCACTGAGCTCCTTCTGTGTCTGTAGATTTTTCCTACTCTGGACATTTCATATAAATATACTCATACTATATGTGGTCTTTGATGACTGGCTTCTTTCACTTAGCATGTTTTCAAGGTTTATCCATGTTATAGCATATCTACATATTTATTCCTTTTCATTGGTGAATATTATTTCACTATGCACCACTTTTATTTATTCATTTATCACTTGGTGGGCATTTGGGTTGTTTCCACATTTTGACTATTCTGAATAATTCTGCTATGAATGTTTATGAACAAGT